>NC_060952.1:29223265-29293325 GCF_022045245.1 Lucilia cuprina
CTATCTATCTATCTATCTATCTATCTATCTATCTATCTATCTATCTATCTATCTGTCTGTCTTTCTGTCTGTCTGTCTGTTTGTCGTCTGTCTGTCTGTCTGTTTGTCGTCTGTCTGTTTGTCGTCTGTCTGTCTGTATCTATCGGTATAATTTTTAATACAATAATTAATAAATTTATAATACAAACAATAACTTAATCTATATACAATAATACATAATACAACTAAGGATGTTTATGAAATTAGCCAGTGTTTAAATGAATTTTCTTATTGTGTTATTACAGATGAAATTAGATGACAGTGACAATCCTATGGAATTTAAAGGAGATCTGGTGCTTATGAGATACTGGTGATAAATCGTGAATGTAGAAGTGTGTTCATTGGTTGAAACGTAAAATAGTTTTTACAATTTGTACATTTTAGTAAATTTTATTGTGTTTATAATTTTCTGTAAAAATATAGAAAACAATAAAAATTATAAATATTAAAAAAGTGAGATATTTGTAAATTCATCAGTGGAGTTAATATATATTATGGTTATTATTATCTTAAGGTATGTACTTTAAATGGATACAGTTTCGTAGATGAAGCCATTTCAAGTCTTTAATATCTTTTTTAAGTAGTTTACATGAACATAATTTTTTTCGATTAAGCCAGACAACGAAAATCCTAAAAATGGTATTAATAATTTTTATATATACGTCTTTTATATATGATTACCAAGTTTTTTATTCTTAAAAATGAATGCCCCCCTATTATGGTTTACAACTCAACTCTTTTTTAGTTGAAATTTTGCTATTTGGAATTATCGATAACAACTTAAAATCTTAAGTTGAAATTTTTGGAAAAAAAATTACAACTTATCAAAAGCTGTTGTAACAAATTACAACTTAAAAAATACAATTCAATTTTATTTAATTTTCTTAAATTTCATTAATCACTGATTTCGAACGAATTTAAAATAAAAAGATGTTCAATACTTTTGTCATCTACAAAAAATTTTTTATTTATTTTGTGGTACTTTTTAGGTTGGCAACATCAACACACTTACAACTGAAATTAGTTGTAATTCATAATACCAAAAATAAAGTTGAGTTGTTTTAAAGTTAAGTTGTTTCAATTTCAACTCTACTGAGTTGAGTTGTAAACCATAATAAAGGGCATAAGTTTTTTATCAATAAATTGCTCAAATATAAATGATGAAAACAAAAATATTTACATTTTAAATTTAAGATATTAAAATCTATATTCAGAAAAGCACAAACTGTAGAAAGTTTTAAATTTCGTGAGATCAGTTATAATATTTAAAGTTGGCCTGATAATTTTGACTGAATCTTAAATTCGCTTCATCTTTAAATGATTGTATTGATTATAAAATAATAGTTTTATTAAATTTAACATCTTAATATGTGTTAATATTTACTTGCTATTCAATTACTATTAATAATACCTTAAAACTGCCACCTATCATACTGTTATAAAATATACTGAAATAATTGTTTTTTATTTTTTTATATTATCCTTTTAAAGTAAAGATTTTCGTTATCAATTTTACGTAATTTTGACAATTACAGACAGTAATAGTCCATTTAAACTAAAATTGAACAAAATAAATGCATTTATGTAAATGCAACACAAAATCTAATCAAATATTCATTAAGTTTTAATGGATTTTAATCCAAAAAGAAATATATATTTTTTTTTGTATTTTACTAAATAATGCAATTGTGTAAACGAAACAAAAAAGTTAATGAAATATACTTTGCAATTCTATTAAAAATGAAACAATGTGTAGTGCAAACTAAAAGCTATAAAAGATGTAAGGTGAAATTTAGTATTTATTAGAAATTAACTTACGTGTCTTTTGTGTAACATCGAATAATTTGGCCACCAAGTATCGATTGTTGGGTGGTCCTTTTGCCAAGAACAATGAGCCGCGATCTGCATGTGTTAGTAGACCAACATTGACTAGAATTTTATGACATAACACATCGATATCCAATTCATTGGCAACATCACGTATTAACTCCATAAAAAGTTCACCTTCATCCAATTCCATTAAGTGGCGACGATTGTCCAATACTGAATGACTGCTACTCGATGCTGAAGATAAGGAACGATTTTTCTACAAACAGAACAAAAAAGTAAGAAAAAGAAGTAATAAAAAAGTTTTGCAAATTAGTAGACTGAAATATTTCGAATTGATTGTTACAATAAATTGTTTGTATTGTATGTATTTAAAGTTAATTTTATTAAAAAGTTTCCACAAAAAAATAATATAATACCCGCTGTAGTTAAAGTCTTTAAAGCCCTTAAGGGAATTGCATAATGAAAATAAAATACAAGGATTATATTATTTTTATTTCAACATGTATTTTCTCTTCACTTTTTTAGTTCTTTTTTTTTTTTGCTATCCGATGTTTATAAGGCAAATAATAATATTATTATTGTCATGCCCATTTTTTTACGTACATCTGTATTGTTCACTTACTAAAAACTTTATGTTGTTGGTGTTATGAACATACAAATACAAAGAACAAGCGTTTAACTTTTTTATTTTGGCAACATGCAAAATACCAATTTACTACTAAAGTCTCTCTGGGGGTATACTAAACAAAAAAATTATACAGACTTTTATATAAAAAAAGTAATGGAAAATTTATGTATGCATTACATACTACGAATATACATAATAAGTAATATAATTTTAAAGAGTTATAAACATTTTAATTTTTAGAAACATTTTATTTAAATCTTGTTTGTTGAATTTTAAACCAATTATCGTAGCCCATACAGCCCCAAATTAAAGTATTCTTAATTTCACGCACAAAACTAAAACGTTGGACTTTTTATGGATATAATTACATTAATCACTTTATTTAGACGTATATCGATAATTTTTTATGAAAATTAGAAAAAAGTGTTCTTGAAGGATATCGTAGTACTGTATCTGTGAACTCAAAATCGAGAAAAATGTAATAAAAAATCTTAGGACACCGCGGTCTAGCATACATCAAAGTGTTAAACAATTACTCTCAATAACTTGATGCCATGAAAAAATTCTAAATCGAAGCGTAGCTCAATCGCTTAGAAAAGATCTTTGGTCTCTGGGTAACAAATTTGTTGACAAATTTATTAATTTTATTCAGCTTAAAAGTATGCATTAACATTCCATAAAAATTTTGTATGTAGATAATACTAATATTTTTGCTTTATATAAGTAGGTAAAAATGGTTTTTCATTCCTATTTAACATGAGTGGCTTTTCTTTGTTATTGTTGTTAATGTGTACTTATTTTATATGTTTGTATTAAGTGCACAACAAAATAAAAGCAAAGCCACAACAAAAATGTTGTAAACAAAATTGTAGGACACAACATATAAACAATATTTTTAAATGGTTCTGTAGCACGCAATTTTAACATTTAGGAATACAAATTATAAATATGTAACAATATATAAAATGTTCTATTACTAACATCCTCTGCAGAGCTGTAAATTTCTGAATTGTTTCGAAAAAATTATAAAATATATCGATCCCTTTTTGCACAAAAGACGTAACTGACAAAAACTAAGTTTTACAGGAGAGCATTTTTTTTAATTATCTTCGAAGTAGGTCATAGCATTATTCCAAAACTCCGTTAATAAATATTATTACATTTAAAATATGGGATATACAGGCGTTATAACCGATTTTTTTGTTGCTTACGTCTTTTTCCCCGAGACAAATTTGTATGATATAAACAATGTTGAGGCGGTTACGTCTAAATTCTCTATCTAAAAAAATATTGTGTATATCTTTATATATTTTGTATAAATCTGAAATTTAAGAGTGTAATAAATATTTCTCTATAAAATTTTAAGATCATCTAGCGAAGTCTGTTTGTCAGTATTTTTGTTGAAAACCGGATAGATTCCAAACGTTATGAGCTACAGTGCTGAAATTCTTTAAAAATGCATAATCATGACAAATATTGTTTTGTGTTAATAATGGGCAAAATCGGTTCATGATTTGCAAATATGTTGTTTATGTAGCAATCGCTATAAAATGTTAAAGAAGTCGGTTATATATACCTGTAAATTAAAATAAAATAAATTATGTTGGGAAGTATGGCAGATATCAGGCAATATTTGACCCTAGCCTCCATATGTGGACCCTGTAAGACAATGATTTTATGATCTGTTTCTGAACTGTCTTAAAAATATCATTATAGCAACGAAATTTTATGTATAATACAGCAAATAAGTTTACAGTTAATAAATCTTTAAAAATTAAGAAAGTATGATGAAATTTTGCAAAAAAACATTTGTCTTCAAAACTCATCAAGCGTTTAAATTCTATAGACCACGATCCACAATTTACCAAATACCTTATTAAAGGCTATATTCTGAAAATCTGTATTCTGGTTGTACAATTCGGTTCATATCGAATAAATAAGTAAATTCAGGGACTATTGATTCATTAAGAGTTCATATACATGTCCGCCTTCTGAAATCCACAGATTTACAACCAAATATATGAGTTGGTTAAATGGTAATAATATTGCAATGGCAATTACATGAATTTATTACAATTATACTCAGATATGTGGCATTTCATTCACAAACAAATTTAATACGTTAATTTGTTCAAAAATTTTCTATGATTTTAATAAGTTTTTAAAGAAAATTTAGACGTAACCGACATCTTGCTGTTACAAAATTCATAAACAGAAAATAAATGTGTACCTACATCTTTTTTAATTTTCTTGTAAAATTGAAACCATTGGATCTATAGCAATGAAATTTTCCGAGATGATGCTAAAAGACCGAAATTATCAATTTCTATAAAAAAAGAAAATCAAGTCGCTTACGTCCATTTTGTAAAAAGGGCTCGATATGTTTTATTTTCATATTAATTTTTTAAAGTATGTATAACCTTATTAAATTATTTTGAGATCACTCATACGTATTGTATAACGATGGAGAAAATTATCAGTAAAATATTTTTAAATTTTGGTAATGAGTATTGTATGTAATATATGTAGTAAATGCATACATTACATGGTAATGAGTGGTCGTTATGAATAACATTAATTTTTTTAATAGGATTTGTAGCCAAGTGTATATAGCATAAGTCTAATAAGGAATTAGTTTGTGGTTTTAACACCAGTCGATGTTAGATGTTTTTTTAAAGAAATATTGATATTTGCGTAGAATGATAAAATAACTTGTTCATGGGGCATTGAGTGTGAGAATAGACCAGTAAAGATAAAAAATAAATATAAAGTCAGTATTAAATCCGGAAAAATCGGGTAAGCACATTTGTAACTGCTGTATTGTATTGTATGTAATTAAATTCAGTATTGATAAAAATATATCAATTTAAATAATCAATCCTTAAATGATTCATTCTGCAAATTAAATTAAAAGTTTATTTTTTGGAACGCGTTTATTATTTTCGTATGCATACTATATGTACTTATTTATATGAATAATTACGGTACTTGTATATGCTTCAATTTTAAAGGGATGATAAAATACATTGTTAAGATTTTATCAACAATATTAAATTCAAAATACTTAATAAAATTGCACTACGAAATGAAAATAACTAAAACATGAAGAAAAGTAATTTAAAAACATAAACTAAGCAATATGTTTTGTTTCTAATGTCTAAATAAAACGCAACATTTCAATTAGTTTAAAAAAACATTTTTAAGTTTTGAATAGGTTAGAATTAAATAAATATAAATTGTATATCATTTAAAATTGAGGATGATAGCAAAAAAGTATGATAAGTTGAATTTGTCATTATATGTGAAACATGATATTTACGCTTTTTCTGTCGTATGCTGCCATAATATGTTTCAGAAAAGAGTTCTTAAAGGACACTCCTTTCAAACAGAAAAGGTTAACATCGAATCTTCTATTTGTTAGTTGATAATTTTCGGACATATCTAGAGAATTTGGAAGAAAATATTTAAATAGACAGACGGATATCGCTAAATCGACATCACTAACTATAATCAATTTAATATACATATGTATGTATGAAGACTTCACGCGTTATTTGTGAAATTGTATTTCAGCAGCACTAATATTGACGTAATTATTTTGTTAAAATTTCAACTCTTTTATATCTAGGACCAAAACACCAATTTTAAGCAGAATTTTTAATAGTACAAAAACTGTTGAACATATTTCAAATCTGAATTCTACAGGAAAATTTAAGATATAAAAACATAATTTGAAAGAATTTGTATGCATTATAAATACATACGAGCAATACGTTTAGGATTCAGGGAAAACTTACATTGAAAAGTAATGAGTTAAAATGCTGATAAAACCTCTTTTTACTACATCTTCATTAGCATTTTAAGACATTATTTTAACACGGTGATGTCATTGGAGACATGTACTTTTACTTTTGTTATTTATAAAACACAATTCTAAACATGCAATTAAATAAAATGTGCAAACAAAATGACAAAGCCGAAAATAAAGTATTTCTATATCAGATTAATAGAAAGACATTACTCTAGTACTTTAAAGTAATGCAGTAAGTAGTAGTCATTGAAAAATAAATGGTTATGGAAGTACAACCCATTACAGAGTTTTTGCTGGGTTTTTAACTTATTATTTTAACACGGTGATGACATTCAAGTTAAGTACTTACAAAGGGAGTTAAGGAAGTAATTGCAATTTCCTTATAAAGAAGTTGTTGAGAAAGTCGTTTTGTTTTTAATAATAAATTGATGCCAGAGAGAATACGAATCAGGGAATTCGGTTTGTTAGTTAAATGCACCATTGCTCAAATAATTGCAAATTTAATTTAATTTTGTTTCCTTTTTTCTAAAACATAATTCTTAACGCGCAATAAAATAAAATGTGCAAAAAAATACAAACCCGAAAAAGTATTTCTATATATGATTAAAAGACGTCACTAAATTACTTCAAAGTAATGCAGTTGGTAAGTACTAGTCATTGAAAAGTAAGTGTTTATGTAAAAAACGTCTATTTTGAAAAAAATAGGGGAAAGAAAAAAATTGAAAAAAAATTATTCCTTAGTTTAAAAATACATTTTTTTATAAATATCACACTCGCATCCCATTATGGGAGTATAAAGCCCTTCAAGGAAATTGAAAAATCTTTTTTAAAGAAAAAAGAGACCATTAAAAAAATTAAAAAAAAATATATTTTTTTTATTTTTAAAACATTAAAAGAAAAAAATGGAAATAATGAAGAAAAAGCTATCTGAACTCCTTTGGACAATTTTTATTAGGACCATTAGCTTAAAAGTTACACTCATTTGAATAAAACTCTGTATGACCGTAATGTCCAACTTTGACCCCCTCTAAGTCCGGCAGTTCTTCACCGATAGTGCTGAGATGTTGTGTCGGACCTACTATTCCATAGTACTAACGTTGTCAAATTTCGTTAAAATCGATTTTCTGGATTGGGTCATTGTCATGAAATTCCTAACATGTAGAGGGAAGCAATTGTTATTTTGTTGTAATTACGAACAGAATGATTATATACCTTTTTCAGAAGATGAATTATTTAAAAATGCACATTCCCATATGCATCTAATACGCTTTAAAATTTCTCATTAATTTGTCTTAATTTGGTAGTTAATTAGGGAAACTATTTTATGATATTTGTAAATACGTAAAACATTTTCTACACTCTACTATACCTATTAAGCTGACATTTTCTTTATTTTAATTTTGTCTGAACTATTTATATTTAAATGCACAATGGCACGCAACTTCATAAAGACACACGCATTAAAAAAAAATATATATATCAAGTAAAGTTGAAAAAAAAAACATAATGTGGCCGCCTCCATATCGAAGAACAAACACTTTTTTGCACAAGAGGCGGGGTAATATAAAATAGTAGATTGCGTGTTTACTAATACTGTCAATAAATTGTTTTTCTCTTATTATTTTTATTATTTCCATTTTCAAGGAACAGGGATAATATTTCATAGTATGGATTTTACTTAAGTGTTGTGTATATGTGCATATTTATGTATAAAAAATAAATATAATTTAAATAAATGTCACATACAGACACTTACAAAAATAGAAAAATATAAATTGAATTTTATGTTAAAAATAAAAAAAAGATTTAATAGATAAACTAAATGTTAAGTATTACTCATTTACATATGTATACCCAGCAAAAATAAAATGAACTACTTTCGAAAGAATAACATTTATCACTACTACAAAGGTAGCAATATGTGAAGTTGTTAATCTTCTGTGGAAGTGATGGTTACTGACTTCCAAAGTAGCGAAGATAATCTATTTTTGTTTAAAATTTAAGGTATATTTGTATACCCTACACCTCTTAAGTAGGGTCCGTCAGTGCACGTAAACTTTTATATGTAATCAAACTACAGGTCGCAATTTTGTAGATAATTTAAATTTGGTACATGATCTTCTATTGTCCCAAGGACGAACCCCATTAAAAATGGTTAAGATCGTTCCATTATTTCTCCTAGCTCTTGTACAACTGAACCCGCGAATAGGGCTTGTAACCAAACCACAGATTGCAATTTTGGAGATAATTCAATGAAATTTGGCACATGACCTTCTATTTTAGAGACGAAGCCTATAGAAAATGGCTTATATCGGTCTATTACTTCACTAGTCCCCATACATCTGAACCCGCCGAATAGGGCTTTTAAGTTCATAATTATGTTTAATATACTCGTATCTCGACAAAAATCTGCAAAACCATGTTCTATACTAGCCTTGATGACCCTCATGAATTTTATAATTATCTGACCCCTTTAAAAAGTCTTTTCAAAATTTGACTTTAAGTATATCTGTGGCAAGTTACAATTCAACTTAAATGTTTTATTATGAAATTTTATTTTTGTAACAGATGTAGGACATTATATGGTCGGCATCGCCCGAATATAATGTCTTACTTGTTTTGTATTGAAATTTTTTTAATTATAACCATTTAATTTTAGAGTTGATTGATAAAGGCATGTAATTATTTATATATTTACTTAAGTCAAATTAGTTATATTCTATAATACTACAATACGGATATAAAAAGCTTATTTGTATTTATTTTTGTGCTTTATTTGTAATCTTCAACTTCTTGAAAAAAATCTATTGGATTTTTAAGTGGACTCAGGTGCAAAACTTATGTACTTTACTTAAAAAAACATAAAAAATATTAAATAATCCACGAAAGCAATAAATAACAAATAATCATGTCCTTCAAGCGTGTGTATGTAAAAAAAAAACATTTGTATGTATGTATATAAGATGTTATTGCAAAATTGCAGTTTACACATTATAAATGTTGTGCTTTCACATCCGTTTCCGCTATTCGCTTACATACATATGCAGATACAGAAATATATAAAAAGGACTATTATATTTTTAGTGCTTCCTTTATTATAACACTTTTACTATTGTTGTTTTTGTTATGCATGCAAACACGTCAAACACACCTGAAATGTCAGTGTGAAGTAGTACATTCTTATTTATTTATTTTCTTTACGTATGAATTGTTCTATTTTTTTCTGTATTTTTATTGTTTGTTAAAACCTGTGTGCATGTGTATACATTCATTCTATTGTAAATTTATACTATTTTTATATTGTTTTGTTTTATCTATAAAATATATATTTTTCCCATTTCACTCGTTTATTGTTTATTGTAAAAAAACAAAACCACAAAAAAGTTTAAACATTTTCTCATTCAGATCTTTAAGTTAAAATTTCATTTTAAAATTATTATTTTTTATAATTTATTGCTTTACTTCCTTAGAAATTTATTTGTTGACAAGAAACTGGTATTTTATTTTCTTTTTTGAGTATGAACTGAGAAATAGTTAACTAATAATAAAAATATAATCGAAATAATTCGGAGAAATTACATTTATTATAAAAACTTTAGGCGAAATCACTTTTCGTAGTAAATATTCAGGGTTTGTTTATGTAGTATAAATGATTTCCTAAGAAGCATATCGTTATTGTTACATATATATTCCTTTATATGTATATTTATTCGATTTAAGTTTACTTTAATATACGATCTCAGCCAAAAATAATAGACAAATCTGAAACTTGAAAAACTATATAAAAAGAGACTTTAATATAACACATGTTTTGTTGCACATAGGCATTTAAAAATAATTTCGATTAGACTCCTTAGGGTTTAAAATATATTTAGAATCAATTCTTTAAAATTTATGTTAGATTTATATATATTGTGATAAAAAGTAATGCAAGTTCCACAATATTTTGTAGAGGGCATTTATAGTGTAGTATACGAATAACTTCCAACAAAAAAGTTATATGTTAAACAAGTTGGAAAGTATAGTCGGGCATGACCGACCATAAAAAACCCTACACCATGAGTATATTTTAAATTTTTTTTATTATCTTGAAAATTGCGACCTGTACCTTGCGCACATAGTTTACATGGACAGCAAGCCGGACATACGGACGGACATGTCTTAATCGACTCAAAAAATGATTTTGAATCGATCAGTATACTTAAAGGCATTGGACCAATATTTTTGTGTGTTACAAACATCAGCACAAATGTATAGTGGTGTAGGGTATAAAACCCGTTTTTTACTACTTATTGTGATAACATTGGAGACAAGTACTAATCACGCTCACTTACAAATCTTTAATTAAATAGGTACTTACAAATTGGGAGTACATAGATTGCTTTGTTTTAAAAACAAAAATTTGCTAACACAAAAAACGAACGAACGGTAATCTTGTCCATTAGTCTGCTGTCTTAATAACAGCATCACTTCATAGTTATTTTATTGATCGTTAAAAATGGTTTTCACACAGACACACCATTTTCTTTCTATGTGTGTAAAAAACAGTTGATAATGTGTAATTCAATAAAATGTGCATATAAAGCGGCAAAACTCAAAATAAAGTACTTACATATCTGATTAAATGAAAGTATCTAGCCATTGAAATGTAAGTGGTTATTTAACAACAAGTCATTACCAATTTTTTTTCTGGACTAATATTAGTTTAAAAATGCATTATTTTAGAGACCCGGAAACTACACCGCAAGAAAAGAATTTTCAAAGAAGTGAAAAAGAAGTAGAATTTTTTCCATGAATGTACTGAAAAAAACCTGGAGAGTTATGATTTTCGCACATGCTTGTCATTTAATTCAAAATTCACCACTGCTAAAGTCATTCTCAAGAAGTGTTTTGTATGTTATTTCTTTGAAAGTAATTAGGAAGCGAAATACAACTAATATCGTTTAAATAATATTTATATACATAAATAAAGGAATTACACATATTTTCTAATATTTTAACCCATAGGTCTTGGGAAATTGATATTCAGTGACAGGCGAATCTGAAGTAATCTTAGAAAAATTTATTGAAGTTATCATTTTCATAAATAAATAGAAAATACCATTTTAATTATAGTGTATCAAATATATGAATAATACATACAACAAAAATTGAATGTTTACAATTGAATTTTTTTATTTAAAACGTTTTCTTAATTTATGGTTTTGTGTATTTCACCGCAATTCAAATTGACATTTTTTTAATTTCTTTTAATAGAATGCAGTAGAGGAAAGTATAAATCATATTTTCTGTCTTTTGTAAAATATTCTTATTTCTTTTTATTTTGTCGTTCAGTCTTTTCTTGTTGAGATTTTGACAAATTGGTATTTAATAATTAAATTTTAATCGAAGGACATTTAATGTTTTAAAAATAGCATATATAAACTAAAATGTAAATGCATTTGTTTTTTTTTCAAAATAGACGACAACATAGTGAGGAAGTAAATAAGTAATAAAAGAATTGTAGGTGGAAATTCCGTGCAATTGTTATTTGTAAAATTTAATTAAACGACCATAAACAGTAAAAAGAAAATTTTGCAATATTTTTTTTTAAATTATTTAAAAACACGTACCGAAGAAAGCACATCCAAAATTTCGGAATTTGAAATTTTTATTTACCTATTTTAATAATTATTAGGAAATTATCTTTTGAAATTATGTTAAGGCTCTAAGATTTCTTAACAATTTTAATGATAAAAAGTCTCGTATAATAATATAATATTGCATAAATCATATAAATTGTATATGGATTAAACATATATAATATATGTTATATATATATATATATATAATTATATATATATATATATATAATATATATATAATATATATATATATATATATATATATATATATATATTATATATATATATATATATATTATATATATATATATATATATATATATATATATATAAATATATATATATATATATATATATATATATCATATATAATATATATATATATTATATAAATATATATAATATATATATATATATAATATATATATATATATATATATATATATATAATATATATATATATATATATATATACAATAACTCCGGTACATCTAATACTGCTACAAAAAAAATTCCGAAAAAAATGCGTGTTATTGTTTCCGGTTTAAACTATAAAATTAAACGTAAAATTACCAGAAGACCTCCAAAACGACAAATCACTAAAGAAAATAGAAAAATTTTTAAAGTCATTATATCAAAACCGTTTTTTCGAAGACCCAACTATAATGTTATACATGTCGGATAAGGGAGATTATTTTGATGAAATTGTGTAGTTGCATTTCGCTTTGTGAAATTTAATAATGATTAAATAAAATTATAAAATTAATGAATCAATTAAAAATTAATAATTTATAAAATTTTAAGGTCAATAACTAAAGGTGGGATTTTGAAAAGGATTTTATGTGAAATCCTTTTCTAAATGTTTTGAAAATTTTTCAACGAGTTCAAGAGTTCATACATACAAATGAACTATCGCATAACTGTTGCTGAAGAACTTCTTCTGAAAAATACTTAAGCTATACCAGCAAAACAAAACTTCCAAAGAAGATAAAAAGAAGTCGAATTTTCTCCATGGAAGTACTGAAAAAACTTGAAGAAGTGATGATTTTAACACAGGCTTGTCATAAGAGGGATGTCATTTTTATTAAATTCCAAATTTGCTACTTTAAAAGTCATTCTCAAGAAGTAATTTTTATGCTCATTTTTGGAAGTTATTCGGAAGTGAAATTTTATTATTATAGAATACAACTAATTTGACTTAAATAATATTAACATTAATTAAATTAATGAAACAGGAGCCCAAAAATAAAATGTTTATCTCATAAAAAAAGTAATAACTATTTTCGCATCTTCGGAAAGTCATTGAACAACACTTTCACAGAAGGTAAAAAAAATCATTAATTGTTACTTTTGAAGTAGGGAAAAATGTTATTCTTTTAAAAGATCTTACAATTGTGTCATAAAAATATTCAGATATGTGTAATAACCGTGTCAACTTATAATTTTCATCTTAAAAAACTGTCAGAAATGTTGGTTTTTTTCTTTATATTAAAAAACTTTCTATATTTGAAATTTTCTTTCAAATATATAAGTAAAAATAAAGTTTTTTTTGCCACAAATTAAAAGAAATAAAGAAACAAATTTCCAAAGAAAACTAATAACTTACGACAGTTTAACAAAAGTATTAATTAAATGAACAACCAAAAATTTTGTTTAACTTGAGGATACTTTTAAAAGTATCGGATAGGCGGATGAATGAATATGAAATCTGTGTTTTTATGTGGCAACAATGTAACATGCAACTTAAACATGTATACATACATACTAAGTGTCATATTCATTATACAACATGTAAAACGAAAAAAAACAAACTTTTAACGAAGGATTAAATGAAAATCACGTAAAAAGTTTATTGTTTTTCACAAATGTTATTGCAGTGTTGCAATACATATAGAAGGGAGGAGTAGTGTTGCTGGTGTCAATACTAATCATACGTATTGCACGTAGCAGTGGAATTTAAAAAAAAGAGAACAACTTTATATTTCTTTTATATAATATCTATAGTAAAAAACGATAAATGAACTAAGTCGACTTATCCTTATTTTCTATTACTTGAAACGACAACTTCTCTAACAAATGTTGAAAAGATTTACAAAAAAATGCATATCATGTTAAATTCTTTGATTTTTCTAGAAATTATATTTACCGAGTTACACTGATATTACTTGTGATCAGCGATGTGTGTATGTATAAATTCTTCGTTTTGTATTTTTCTCCGTTTTGGTATTTTAAAAACATGTATTGCATTGCAACAAGCGTTATAAAGTAATTTGGCTTTGAGTTTTAATTGTTGGCGTTGAGTTAAAGTTTTTATTATATTATTTGTTAATTTTTCATTTTAAAAATCTGTTGTTTACAGTAGTAGTGGTTTGCAATATCATTAAATATTTAATAGATTAATCTAAATTTGAAAAAAAACTTGGAGTAGTAGGTATTTACGCTTTTTTTAACTTTGGCTGTGTGAGACATGCCCTTACTTCAAAAACAATGAAATTATATTTTAAGTTTCTAACGTTAAAGTACAACATAATTTTATTTTTAGAAGTTGATCGGTGCTAAAAAATATTTTGCAAAATTATGAATATTTTGCTTTATACTATTTAAGTTTTGAAGCAGAGAGGGAAAACTATTTTGTGAATTCTCCAGATGGCAAACTAAGTTCTGCATTATAATCGAAGGGATTAATGTCGAAGTGATTAACGTGAACACCTGTCATGATTGGGCTATTTCATGATGGTCTTTCTCAACCATTAGAAGAGCTGATATAACGGAGACCAATGTGCTTCTTTCGCGCAGGTGGAAAATTACATATATGGAGTTTCCGGTCCAGTATACATGCACTTTGCTCAAGTGAACGTATACTGGACCGTATCACTCCCGTTTACAACCACGCAGGTGAGTCGACAACAGCACCTAGAGACGCAACTGGTAGACCGATGTAGGAATCCATCAAATAAGCCGAAGACTTTGTTCTTACTAACAGAGAACACATTATTGTAAATCCGGTATGAACAGAGATATCTTTTTAAACATACCAGGATATAAGAAAAATTTAATGGTATCACTTGTATATGATACAACATCTGATACACTCATTCTATATATAATGGCTGACAAGACCTCTTCATTCATCCTGTATTATATACATTTAACTCTTTTCCACCGTATAGTTCCACACTTACTCCTCTATAGGGTATCTATTGTCATTTGGCAACTTATATGGCCACTCGTAGTATCAGATTATGTGTTTCTCTAGTTTGACCCTATATCAAAGTATTCCATGGAATGTCCGAGGAGTGGATTGGCATCACCAGTTTAAAGCCCTGGCAGACTAGAGGTACTGGTAGCACCCAGAATTGAAATCACACCAAGATGGGGTCTTACACCAACGTAACATGCCCCCGGGCGAACAAACACATAAATATTCAAATGTATGTCCTAATATAATCTGAGGTTATGTTTATAATATACCTACATGATTTCTAGTCTAGTCGAAAAGAAAAGCAAACTTTTAAGCCACCTTTCATAAAATTAATTAATAAAATTTTATTTCAAAAGTTTCTTTAACATTTCTAACACCTTTTTTAAGTTTTAAGTCAACAACAAAATAAATGTATAATATTAATTTATATACATAGTTCCATTCTTTAAGTTTATATATTTATTTAGTAAATATTGTTAAATTAATTTCTCAATGTCAAACACAAGTTGAAATAAAGATTCAGACAGTTTCTTGCCACATTATAAAATGAGTAAAAAAAACTATTTGTTAAAAATGTATCAAGAAAAACTTAAGCTGTGTAAATAAATGAATTATATATAGAAATTCTTTGTCTACAAATGATTAAGCAAACATTTATTTGATTGAGTTTTGCCAGAACAAGGCACAATTTGAATGTAGTTTCTAACAAAAAAGTAGGATTTTTAACATTTGTATGGAAATGATATGTTTTCATTTACTTAAAGTTGATATATTGTTGACTAAGTACACTTATGAAAAGGAATAAAGAAAATAGAACGTAACTTTTTTAATATATCTTTGGCTAAAGGACGTTAGCAATAGGCTCTAATTTGGGACTAAAACGATTAAAATCTAATAAACAGTTAAGAAAATATACGATGTCGTAGTTAATGCTTGTTGAAAAAAATTAACTTTAAACCTTAATAAAATCTAAACAGTTATGAATTTGTAGGAAGGATAAGATCTAAAACCTGTTCGAAAAAATTCAAAATGCCCCTATAATATTTTTTTCAGAATAGATTTAACAAATACGCATAGAAATTTCGAAAGTGTTGTCAAAAACATTTATAACATAAATCAAAATGCGATAATTGCCATTCTATTTGTAACACATCGAAATATTGAATCTAAGATAATATAGCCATGCTGGTCCATCTGTCAATCTGTTGGAAGTTATCACAAACTTTGTGTTTTAAGAAAACTACTATATCCAATTTAGTAGTTGTCCAAACTCCTATATAGGATATATTTCGGAAATCGCGTTCATATTCACATAAATATCGATATATTTATATACTCAACAAAATCCTTAATGTAACGTTTCATAAAGGTTACATAATTTTAAGTTTTAATGGCATATATTTGTATATGATTAGAAAAAGTCAAATATATTCCTTCTACTTTTATATAAAAAATTATTTCTAAACTCACCTGAATCGGCGACGAAGACATCCATTGTTGAAATAGATCAGACGTAACCGAAGGTCTTTTCAATGGTTGCTTACGATTTTCGATAAATTCATGCAGTCGTGCCAAAGCTTCCGGTGGTGCACGTTCCAGTAACCATTTTTCAAATGCTTCAGGTTTCTCTTCAAACAAACGTGCCACTTCATCAACATCTTGAGCAGAAGCCTCACGCTGTTGTTTTGTAACACTTTTAATAGAGGGACTCGAACAGCTGATGGGTGAACTTAATGCTGTTGCTGTACCCATTATATTGCTGCTGTTGCTATTACCACCACCACCACAGGTTCTTGTAGGTGAAGGTGTTGATGATGGTGACGCAGTGACTATGGTTTCTGGTGAAACGAAATCTTTATCGGTTTGTAAGGCGGGCTTTGTAATTTGATTTGCTGTTGTGATTAAAGTAGTGGAACAGGCAGATGTATTGGTATCATAAGAAACTAATGTTTGACTAGGAGTTGTTGCCGGTGATTGACTTGTGGGCGTTGGACTTTTAATACCCACAGTTGACATTTTGTTGGTTAATGTTGTTGTTATTGTTGCTCCTGCCAAATATTGTTCGTCTTTGGTTATTGTTGGTATTTGTATTTTATTGATTTTTGTTGAAGAACCATTGGTAAGTGAACCAGTTGCTGCTGCTGTTAATGTTTCAGACGTTGTATCCGTTACTGAGTGACAGGTTTCATTGTTATTTTTTATTGATTTAGCACTTTGTAGTGCGTTTGTTTGTGTCGTTGACACATCTGTCATTATGTTCTATGTACCAGCAGCAGTACAAGGATATTTTGAGGAGACCAGCTCTTCTTCTTATACTTGTTTTGTTCATAGACATTTACGCAAAAACTAATGTTTGGTATACAACAAAAAAATCATTTAAAAACAATCAACCTCTACAAAATTTAGCCATAATCAATCAAAAATTACTACAACAACATAAACATGCCATTTAGCACAGAAGACCTTTTTTGCTTTTCGTTACAATAATTAAATAAATAAACGAAAATTTTACTTTCTTTGCTTTTCCTCTCTCGTTAGCTGATAAATTTGTATAAACGTTAATGCTCTTTTTTCTCTACTTTTTATACTGTTTGTTTGAGTTGCTGTGGTCTTACTTGGTTGTTGCCGGTTGGTGTTGTTGGTATGATAGTTGTATAAATATTTGTTGTGATTACATTATAGATTACCTGTGGCTTTGTAATTGATGACTGTTGACTGGTTTTCTGTTTTATTTTATTATTGTTGCTAAATTTCGCAGTAATTTCCATCGGATAATGTGCTCATAAAAAATGTGCAATATTTCGATATTCGTACATCATTGTTAAGTTGTTTTAGCCTTTTTAATGTAAAGCTTTCCTTTTTGTTTTACTTTATTATATTCTTAACAAATAAATAAATATTATGTTTCTTTGTGTTTACTTTTCTAGATTTTGTTATTTTGTTTGTCTCTTTTTTTTAGCAAACAATCACTTGTTTTTATTTGATATTAAGTTTATACGTTCAACTCTTACTGTTTTTAAATTCTGTTTAGATTGGTTGTATTCAGTTTAGTTTGGTTTCAGTTGAGTTTTTTGGTTGGTTGTATGGTTTTCTTATTTGGTTGCCAAGTATTTTGTGTCTAAGTTATTATATATTGAGCTGGGCTAAGAGGCATCCTTGTAGTGCTTAACATGCAGCTACTAATAAATAAACCACCATCTGAAAGTATAATGAAATATAATAATTCATTGGTTACTTTATGTACTAAACAAATAAATTAAATTTAAGTATATCAAAAAGTTTATCAATTACTCCGTACAACTAAAACCATTAATTTATGTTGTATGGGAAATATTTTTGTTAAAAAAATGAAGTATTCTTTTGCAAAAGCTTAAAGTATTTATTGATGTATAAAGTGAAACGATAAAGGTATTGAAGCTTAAATAGGTATAACTTTATAATTTATGTATTTTAAATGTTGTACTTAAGTAGCAGTAATCCGGATATTGAACTTTTAAAATCTAATGCTGTTTAAATTGAATATTTTAAATATTTATAATTTTTATTTTAAATTGGAGGCCGTATAATTGCTCATATTTCATATGAATGTTATAAGTGTTAGTATTGTGAAAATCAATATCCTAATAACCATACCAGTGTCCTTTAGGAAATAAAATTTATTCAAATATAAATTTTAGCATTACAAAGAAATTTAAAATTTTCTCGAGAATTGAATATTTATATATTTGTCGGAAATCTTAGTTGCGATATATTAGGAATTCTATTTAACGTCCTTTTCTTAAATTTTCTTGTTTATGAAATTTGGCTAATTTTTTGTCAACAACTTAATTAATTCCCTGTTTGTAACCGATAATAATTACAATAATTAGAAGATGCAAAGTAAAATAACTAGTCGATTGTACTATGATTTCATCAAGTTTGAACACTATATAGTTTAGTTTTTTCATTGAAGCGAAACAACTTATTTAACTACTTATATGTAAGCGAACGTGGTACATCCCAGCTAAATCTTTACTTACCCGGTAGGCAAGTAATATTGGAAAAAAGTGTAAGTAGTTACTTACACTGGCCAAAAAATAAGTGGTTTTGCAGTTATATTTATTAATGTTATTGATAATGACCACTTATTACCAAGTAAAGTATGAAAAAAATACATAATCTACAATACTTATTACCAAAATTTGAAAATATTTAACTGGGATGCTAATAAGGCTCAGACGTGTTAAATAGCTTGTAACTTATTATATTTCAATTTAAGCTTTCTAGGTATGCTTTTTAAAATCAAAATATGATTTTATTTCTACCCAGTAAGAAATTTTAATGCAATGCTTAAATTTACTTACACAATAGCATTTTAAGTCATTGTTTTAACACGGTGATGTCATTGGAGGCAAGTATTTACCTTGTCATTGTAAATCTCATTAAAAAACTTATACAGCTTCTATATCTTTACTGAAAGATGACTAATGAATAAGAAAGTATTTATATAACATATTATTAGTAAGACCTTATTAGACTACACCTATGTAATCTCGACGATATCTAGTAGTCATTGAAAAGTATGTTGTTAGGTAAGTAATTACAATTGAAAGCTATTACCCAGTTTTTGCTGGGTATTTTTCTGAAAATGATTTCCTATATACAATTTTAAATGCTTTCATAAGAAACTCTTACTTTTATTTTTAAAGATTTTAAATTCGTTTTTATTACACATTGTGCATGTGCATAAAAACTTAAACAAATTATATTCATTTTAAGTAAACTATTGTTTTGTGTCAGCGATAACAAAACTTCTTTAACAGCTTGTAAAAACAATTCCTGCCATAAAAACCAAAACTGTTATCTGGAGAAATAAAATTGTAAACTGAAAACAAAAACTATATTGTTGTGTTAAAAGTGGAAACAAATAATACTTGTAGAGAGTAGATATTAGACAGGCTCAATAGAAAAAGATACTACATAAATGGTTCGAAAAATGTTTATTTTGAAATTGAAAAACAGGGAAAATATTAACTTTGGAAAATTTGTATTATATAAAAGAAATCGGGTTAATTTTATTTCATGTAACCTTTGAACCGATCTAATGTATTTTTGTTTGCATTCACTAGATAGTTTATATTGTGTGTAAAATGTTATACGGCTTTGCGTGTTTAAGACATGAGGATTTATTAGCAATTTTAAAAATGCTTCAAATATTTTTGTGTTTTTATGTAGTATACATATGTAAGTATGATAGGGAATGATTGTTATAGAAATTTTGATATGCATTCTATTTGTAACAAATGCATATATTGCAAGAGAGGAATATTGGATATGTGGTATATGAATGTGTTTGCATAGTAGTCATATTTATTTAAAATATTTTTATACTAAGGATACCTTTATACCTAACAAGTATTTAACAAAAAAGACTTAAAGTAAATTTTTGGGATTTTGTTATCTTACATGTATTTTGTAATTACAAAAATTACGAAATAAATTATGAAAGCATTCTAAATTGATCACTTAAAGAAATATGTATTGTTTTAAATTAATAGAATTTGCAATTTTTATCAAAGTTCAAAAAGAACTTTAGATTCCCATTATATGCCTGACTTTTTTACGCCCACTTTTTATGACACAATGCTAGACATATAAAAACATGACATAGTCTCTGCTAACATCATGATTTCTAATTTCAATTTCACGTTTTTAATGAAAACTTTTTGAATTGCCATTTCAATAAGTAAAATATTGATTTATAATGTGCAATTATTTAAAAATCAGACAATTGATATTTTTTCGGAAATAACTCTAGTTAATATTTTTATTAGTTGCCATGTCCCTTTTGCACCTTGTTTTTGTAAAGCTAAGGATAATCAACAGGTCAACAAAAAATCAAATTAAAAAGTCAAAACGTATAATTCTGCCACATATCATGTGAAAATGAATACAACACAGTTCAGTGGAATCTTATGAAAGTGCTACTAATTTGAACAGAAAATGTCTATTTAAATACATTTTTGGGTTTGCTACAGAAATGTTACAGTGACGCTAAAATGTTAAACATAAAGTTTGGGCCATCTAAAATTAAAAAACAAATATGAATGTAGAGTCGGACATTTTCGACTATATGATACCCTACAAGAGTCAGTATGTTAAAAAAGTGGATAATTTTAAAAAATAAAGCATTTAATTTGTTCTTTAACCGTATTGTGTAATATTTTTACGTATTATTGACAAAGAAAAGAGATTTTCTACAAGAGGGCTCATAGGGGAGTAAGGGTAAACATGGGTCTATCTTCATAAATTTTGGTAGTGGAATTCAATTCTACCTGAAATTTATTTATGTAAATTTTAATCGTTTTATTATAAATTATAAGTGAATTTTGACCTTCAAGACATTTTCTGAAGGAGAGTTTGTATAGAGACTAGGCTCAAATGAGGCCCGATCACTATAAAAATTAGTAGTGTCATTTATCGTTCTATAAAACTAAGTTTTGCAGATTTTTGTTGACATAATAGAACATTTAACGTAATTGTGAGCTTAAAGACCCGATTCGGCGGGTACAGTTTTATGGCGACTAGGCGAAATAGTGGACCGATTTCAATTATTTTCATAGCTAAATTGACTCAGAAAGTGATTCTGAGCAGATTGGTATCAGCACAAACGCATAATACCCTCCCCACTATAGTGGTGTAGGGTATAATGAGCCGAATTACTTTAAAAAAGGGTTATATTAAATGTCTGTAGGAAGAAAAAAGATATATTAAGATACCACAAATGTTAAGAATTTCGTTTCGAAAATTTTATAAAAATTACTTTAAAATATTTAATTTTTTTATAAACTTTAACTTTTCCTTTATACCCAGAACCCGTAAAGATGTTTTCAATATTTATTTTTATAAATAGCTTAAAGTCAAAAAAAATGTTATTATTATTTTAATGATTTAGCAAGAATTTTTTTGCATAAATAAACTAAACAATAACATCAACCGAAATAAGAACGAACCCCTTTTTTCAATAACACATTTAGTTAACTATTGAATCTATTATTTTTTATTTTATAGTGTAGAAATTTATGAATTGAAGGAGTTTGTTATGCGATAAAAAGATATTTATTTTTTTTTTTAAGTAGCCTTTGGCTAAAGAACTGTTATAATCATTAAATTCTTATAATTTTCAATAAGAAATAAAATCTATTCAACTGAATGTATAGTAAAGAAGGAATATGTAAGTATATTTGTTAACAGATATCGAAAAATTTACGATTTTAACTATTTTTAATAGGATTTATCACTGAGTATGTGCACGACCTATAGCATGCGCACAAAGTTTTCATGGACTCACAGACAGACTGACAGACAGACAGACGGACGGACATAGATTAGTGATTATGAGCAGAATGGTATACTTCACGGTGGACGGTATAGGACCAATATTTACTACCCACTATAGTATTCTTGAGTGTAAAAACTGATTAACTCTATTAATAAATTCAATGATCTTTTTACATAAGTTCTTTTAATATTAAATATAATTATATAAAATCAATATTTTATAAAATAAAATGATATGACTTCTAGAGACGTTTTTTGTCGTCAACAAAGTTAACATATGCTATGTATGTACATTTTTAGTTTAAAACTATAGTTTCAAACTATATATAGTGATATTTTAATGTATGAGTATATGTTTGTAAATATATTTACATAAAATCATATATTTCCCCTTTTCAATATCATAAATTTATTCATAACGTCTCACACTAAAATAATTATTATCAAATAGTTTAGCAGTTTTTTCCCACTTGGGAATGTATATGTTTATACCTATTACTTAACACTTATAATAAAGTATTATGTTGTTGTACCTCGACTATGGCATACTCAATGACATCTTAATCAGACAGGTACAATCTGTTGGGTTGAGCTATAAATAAGCAGTTTCTTAAAAGGAAAATATGCATGTACTTACACCGCACACTATAACAATAGTATAACTCAAAAAATTTCCTTTTGTAAAATTCGGTTTGAATGATTTATAAAACTTTACTTTTAAACAAATCCTGAGATTTGAAAAAAATTTTACCAGATTGTATTTAATAAGTTTCTCAGTTAAATTTTAACTTAATTAAAACAAAACATAAATGTATGAATATATATCATGAATTTTAATTTATCATATATTTTGTGGTTCCCATTTTATAAAAGTCGAATTTTGAGTTATGACAGTATTGTAGTAAAAGGGGAATATGTCTGATAATGTTATAAGTGGTTATGTATACTTTGAATATACACATGTATGTGGTTGATATATTGTGGTATTTATTCTTAATAATAAATAAGTCATTTGTTTGTTACGTAACATTTTAGTGAAATCATATGAGATTTGATTACGCATTAAAAACACAGTCTATCAATGAAAAAACTTTTTCAATAATTTTCATTAATCCTAGTATTATTTGATGTGCTGGTCGTATTACCCATCAATTTTCGACATTTTAATATTTTAGTGATCGTATAGTCCAATTTAAGATGTTTTAACAATATTTAAAATTTATAGTTTTTTAATCAGATTAATATATTTCAAAGGAGGAACAATATAAAACATAGAAACAACCTTGTTCAGAAGCCTTTAGATAGGAATTGCAGACTTCAAAACAATGTGTATATAATATATATTTTTCCAAAAAATGAAATTCTTATCAAATTGTGTAGGCCTATGTAATTAAAGTAAAATGCTTTTGAATATACATTATACTGTTTAAGCACTTCTTATTAAGTACCTTAAGTATTCAATCAGACATTCATACATTTCATACAATTACCATTATGTTGTCACTTATACATAATTACAAGATTAATATACATTTTCAAGAGTAAACGTGTTGTGTGTGTGCCTAATAGTCTGTTGTTTATATTCATATACTATATATATTAGAATACTGCATTTAAGGATTTTTCATTAAACATAGAATAATAGAGAATTTGAATGTTGTTTTAGAAATATATAGTTTGACATGAGTTATATATAAACATAAATTTTCATCGGATTTTGTATATAAAATTAAGTTTCTTTTTCTTATAAATGAAAAATTAAGTTAATTAAAATTGAGCATTAAAATTTGCTACTTTATTATAATTTTTCAACCACAAAGCAAAAATAGATTGCCATATATAAAATTTAAAGTTTAAAAAAAAGTTTAAAAAAATCAAATTTATTTTTATGTTTTTTCTTGTAAAAAAATAATTTTCACGTATTTAGTGCATTAAAATGCATTGTTTGAAAGGTATTAACACCCTTACATACATACATATATACATACATACATACATACATACATACATACATACATACATACATACATGCATACATACATACATACATGCATACATACATACATACATACATACATACATACATACATACATACATACATACATACATACATACATACATACATACATACATACATACATATATACATACATACATACATACATACATACATACATACATACATACATACAAACATACATACATATAATATACATACACAATTTAAAGATTAATTTATTTTCAATATCTGTAATTGACATGAACTTAGAAGATATTTATATAAATGTTATACCTAATTTGCTTAAGGATAAATATTTGGAAGTGTTCTAGGATTATTGAAGTAAATATTTTAATGAGGTAGAATTAAAAAGAAGTATTACTTATAAATAGCAATACATTTATATAAATTGAAAATTAATGAATGGTTTTAATAGGTTACAATTTATTGCAAACTTAACATAGATTATTTCATAATTATCATTGGATTTAATAAACCATTAAAATTGTTAATTAATTTACAATTAACTGTTTACTTAGAAAATTTAAGTATATGGAAACTAACTCTGATAAAGTCCATAACAAATTTTTCTGATTTTCAATACCAGACTGCTTAAAACAAATATTGAATTAATATTTCGGCGAATTTGATTGTTTTCTTTTGTTCAGACAGAGGAACATGCTAAATTGATTACGAATTTAATACAGGTATTAGATAAACGAGTTTTCTTTATCATCCAGAGAAATTCTAAAAAAGGACACAGTCAATATTCACAACTTCTGTAAAATTATATTTGGGGCACAAGTATGCAGTCACGAGGACGATTGTTTACGTTTTCATTGTTGGCCTATATATGAGCAATGACAATAATCAAATAAACTAATAAAATTTTTGAACATACATTAATAAGCAAATTTTTACATCTGGTCTCACATATTGTAATAATCATTAATTTATTTGGCAAACGACAAAACTGGTCTAAGATTTTAGTTTTTAAAAAATTTAATGGGTTATAAAATTTTTATTGACGTATGAGTTATAAATAAATTGTAATAATAATTTCACATACGTCTAGATTTTAAAATAAATAATTCATGTGTGTGTGTGAACATATGGGGTTACGTGTGACATTATATGAATTGATTTAAAACTTATGCAAGACCGCCACAAGTCAAAATATTTTTCATTATGTGGTTTATGACGTTTTTGTCATTATGAGGCTTCTATAAATTCGCTAGTATTGAATTTATAGAATTATAAAATGAATTTATTTGCTGAATTTACAGTTCAAATTTTATTTAAAAAGTGAACAGCCAATAATAATAAATATATTTTTAACAGTACAATTTTTAGTTATATAATATTAACTTTATGACATTGTTATTATCATTTGTTCAAAATCCTTTATGCAAATAATTTATTGGTATTTTAATTCCCATGAGTTCACTACATAAACTTCAAACAAAGAAAAGATATTAAGTTATATTTACTTTTTATTATTTTACGAATAAAGGAGTTCCAGTACATTTTTTTCGTTCTTTAAAAATTTTTAGCGTTTCCTTTTTTTATCCCATAATAAGCACTTATTTACAATTGCTTTTATAAGCTGATTTATTAACAATTTTTTTAAAGAGAATTGAAAAAAATAAATCTTATTTGTGACTAAAAAATAAATAGTAAAGCAAAAGAAAGAACAAAAACAAAATAATAAAAATTATTAAATTCTAGTATAAAAATTACTACAACTACAACATTTCCTGTTGTATTATAGAAATTTTCAATTAAATTTTTTAACACAATATACTTCGATTTTAGAATTTCTTAAAAATTATTTTATTAATTTTTACATTAATTTTGTTTTCTGTATTAATAAGAAATGGTGTAGATAGCTACTTGAAGTAGTAAGTGATGACATTTGTAACAATTTCCAGCAAATAAATTATTTTCTAAACATATTTATGCATTTGTCTGTGTCACCTTGACGTAAAGATTAAACTAAAATGAAATTTTTTTTAATGTTAGCAAACCGTATACTAAAGTGATTTACAACCGAACCTTACTTAACACTATATCAGCGAAATGTTAACTAAACCAGGACTAAAAAAGATATAAAACTAAGTCTAAACAGAACTTTCGTTTATAAATTATCTAACAGTTTAAAAAGTCACTCTAAGGTTTTCTGTTTAAAACATTTAAATTTTAAACAAGTTTTTCCAGCACTAAGCTTCACATATAAACTTATTTGAAAAAAAGTTTTTGTTTTAATCTTAATTGGATTCACAACAAACTTAATTTGTTTTATACCTTTAAATTGTATTTCAGATATACACATTTTACTGAAGTCAGGTTAAGCTGCTTATAAAAACACATTAACACATAAAGAAATTTTTCACAATGAAATCACTGCGTCAAAATTTAATAATCAAATACATAAATAAAAAGTCTTTAAAGCACGAGCACATTTATACTGCTGCCATGAAAACCGCGTGCTTTTATTTAATTTGTTTAGAATTATTTAGAAAATGTGCTAAAATTTGTGTACTACATTTTAATTGTAATGTTATGTGGTTAGCATTATTTTGTTCTTGCTGTGTTGTGTCAATTATAAACATTTTTTTAATTAATTTGAGTGTTAAGTTTAATCAACAACTATATACATATGTATATGAATTATTTAACAGGTGGTTTATTGTTCTACAATTTCACTTATAACTTAGTTGAGACATTTTTAATAGTCAACAGGGAGTTTAACTATTTACCTTACACGAACGTTGGTAGCTTTATGGAATTTAAAGTTTTTAATAGATGATTATATTTGACTTGTTTCACTTATAAAAATGAAAAATATTTTAATATAATAAATTAAAATGTCATAGTCTGGTCATAGTCTAGTCATAGTCTAGTCATAGTCTAGTCATAGTCTAGTCATAGTCTAGTCATAGTCTAGTCATAGTCTAGTCATAGTCTAGTCATAGTCTAGTCATAGTCTAGTCATAGTCTAGTCATAGTCTAGTCATAGTCTAGTCATAGTCTAGTCATAGTCTAGTCATAGTCTAGTCATAGTCTAGTCATAGTCTAGTCATAGTCTAGTCATAGTCTAGTCATAGTCTAGTCATAGTCTAATCGTAGTTATTATTCTATTCACCCAATTTTACACTTTTCAACCGATTTTCTCACGGATTCTTGTTATCCGATTTGGATAAAATGTACACCAGTTGGTTAATTAACATAATGAGACTCATCTAATCAAAATTCTATTTTTGTGGACACCTCTAATCTTAACAACTTTTACTAATTGTATTTGAATTACATTTATCCTCATTATTCCATATAAACCACGATATTCAAAATTGTGTTGATAATTAAAACCACAAGCCATCTTACAGGAAATACAAACATATTTTTTAATGCTTTTACTGATTGAGTTAACAAAAAAAAAAATTTTTTGTTAGAAAAAATGAACGTACAATAGTACATAGATTGCTGCAAAAATAATTAAATTGGTAACAAATCCAGTTACAGACACAACTGTTTTCTATGGCGCCAGGACTTAACTCTTAAGTAGAACACGAACACAATAGCAGCAACAACAGCAATTGTGATATATATTTTTTTGCTCTTTTTTCTTTTGAATAACGTAAATGGGTTGATGATTTAAAAATGACAAGTTGTACACTTTAACAAACTTTTGAACAAACACGCACAAAATATGCAAAATGTTTAGAAATACATGCATATATAAGCACACTTACAAATATTTGAGTGTATGTAATGCTAAAGTTTCCATGAAAATTCCAAAGAGAATGTAATGTATAATGTATATATGTATGTGTTTGAGACTTTTAAAATAAATAGAACTCAGCAGGTGTCAGGATGATAATAATGCTGATAATGTGCAACATGTTTTTGTGTTGGGTGTACATTAACCGAAAACACAAATACTGACTTGTACACTGTTAAGTGGGAGGAGACAAAAAGAATTTTGTACTGCATATTTTTATAATTGTAATCTATAGGATAGTATAATTTTACACAAAGAATTTTTGTTGAAAAAAAATCAAAAAATTTTAGTGAAAGTTTTTTTTTCAGAAACAAAAGTAGGAGTACATTAAGTACATGGTAACGTATGAAATCAATTACTTAAGTACACACTCATACGCAATGTTGGTCTGGTTTGTATGGGATTTTTAACATAGCCGCAATGTTTGTCTTCTTTTAGGCGTTAATTGTTATTAAAGTGTTTAGCTTCTCTACCACTTAATTATATTTATTCTCTTGATTTATTTATTTTCTTCTATCTTGAAGTCAAATCAGTTAAAGGATGTCAATTGTATAAATATATGTATTCGGACACTAAAGAAATAACTGAAAGCGTATAATTATTTTGATTAAAAAGGAATTTTATAAACAAGATTCAGGATGATCTTATCAATTATGAGGATAGTAACGCATTTAACCAAGCTTGTCTCATTAGTATTGGTTCGAAAACAAGAAAATATACAAATTATGGACGATTAAGGGATTTTTTTTTAAAGGGAAGTATGGGGGCTGGGGTCAATTGGTGACCGATAATTACAAAATTTGGAAATGAAGTGTTTTATCGTTTTTATAAAAATTTTAATAATAAAATGTAGTTCGATGCCGTTTTTCCTTTTTTTGAGTTATGGCAAAATTAAAGTAAAAGATCCATATGTATAACAATAAGTAAACATTCTACTTATAAGTTATAACACATAACAAAATAATGCTTTTATATATATTAAGAAAATTGTATGAAAACCACTTTAAAAATCGATTCTAACATTTACCAAAAAAAGTTCAATTGGTATTGGTTATAAAAATGAAACCACAAGTAACAACAAAGTTATTTGAAAAATTTAATTTAATAAATAACAAAATCAATTTGTTAGCCAAACTAATGAACATGTTCGCTCAACAAATTTAATTTAAAAAAAATATTTTACGCTGCAGAATGACCAGTTTGAGAAGTAACGCCCATGAATATTCGATGTTTAATAGACATACCATTTAAGATGATATACATTTAAAAGAACGTGATGGACATTTACGGCATGAATGTTTAAAAATCTGTTAAATCAGTGACTTTAAGAAGTGAAGAAAAGGAAACTTATACATTTTGTGTAGAAGAGTATGGCATATGTAATAAAACCATCACATAATAAGAGAAATGAAATGATTCAAAAAATAAACAAGTCGCATTAGATTATTTTACTTTTTCATTAAACGTAAAATAAAATGTGATCTTTTAAAGGGCTCTTTAGTGATGTTGTTTCGCACTTGTATTATACCTTCTGATTTAGCTTAATAGCAAATAATAAGGGTCTTTGAATTTGCATTTACTTCATACTCATCCATCTTTTTGTCTTTCTTTAAAATAAATTTTCAAGTTTTAGCGTACACAATGGCTTTTTATATTCAAGCTGCTAATATCATTAATCTAACCATACATCTTTGTAAATATATGCAAATATTTAAATTTATAAAAGTTCACATATTTATGTATCCTTAAGCATAACCTCTCTTAACACATTAACTTTTTAATTTTTTATTCTTTTTTTTATTTAACGACTACTGCTACCGGAAGAAATGCAGACAGAAAAGATTTCTAGTAAATGGTATGCAAAACACAAATAAAAATAAATAAATACAAAAAAAAATAAAATAAGAAAGATAAGATGTGATAGAAGAGGAAGAAACTCTATTACAAACATTAAATATAATTTCATTGGTATTTCAGGCACGTTCACTGAAAAGACACTTTGAATGTACAAGGAACAAAAATATTGTAAAGACCGACCATAAAGCATGTCTGACAGGACTGACTAAAGCTTAGTTACATGCTCGCAGAGCATCTTGTTAACATTTTCCATTACTGTTACATGCCACAGATATTCATGCTACCAAATATATATGTATGTACGCATACATACGTATCACATGTACATATGTTGGTATAAATTTATGAGACTGTAGTGAAAATATTGGTGAAAATATATTGGTTTTTGTTTATTTAACATTTCTTTAAAACGTTCATATGTACCTACATGTGTATTTACTTGATAGTTTAAAGTGGACTTTGGTTCAAAGAGGTAATGTTTGTATACAGAAAACTACTTTATATTAAATTTAGTTTATCAATTGTTGTTGCTTTAGAAACAACTATATCCTGATAGCATGTCAATCCCCTTTTAACAACACAATAGTGGATGAACATGTAATTTGGCAGATGGTATATTTAATTTATGGGTTTGCATATACCAATTATAAAATACCTGATTTAAGTACGGAACTGTTTCGTACGAAAAACCTAATTTAAACATTTTTTGGGTGAAAGTGATTTTACAGAGTAGGTAATTTCGGTTTGATTTAAGCTCAAATACATGATTTCAGATTAAAATAACATTGACGTAAAAAATGTGATAATAAAATTAATCCAAAAATGTGCTTAATTTAAACTAGAATCATATAAAATTTTTAATTTTTAAAATTTAAGCAAAAAAGTTAATCACAAGAAAATAATTAAGTCACATACATATTATATTTACATTTCGCATTTAAATACACAAATGTAGTAAATAATATTTGTTAAAATAACTGAAGTATTTATTACAAAAATAGTTTTAACTAAATGAGAATTATATCAGATTTTCCCATCTGTATAGTATCCATGTAAAAGGAATTCTGTAAAATTTGTAAGACGCAAAAGAAAAGGGTGTACAGTTGGGCATTTTATAACTGTTATGTGTTCAAATGCTATGACAAAAAATCTTTGATGCTTTGCCGGAGCTATTACAATGCGTAAGGAACTATATAACCGATATTTAACTCATTGCTTTTAGAATTGTACAATTTGCTCCGCTTTTATTTCTTGAAATATATATCGTTACATGTATCGAAAAGAAATAAAAAGAATTTATATACTTAAATTTTAAACTGTGTAAAAAGCTAGTCTACCTGATGCCCAAAATCCTTCAAGGACAGGTTTTAATCGTTTTTTATACATATGTAAGCATCGATCCGTGTGAGAGTGCAAGAGAGCTTTTGACAAAGGTTTTTGCCGATCAGGACACTAAATGATTGTTTAAAATGGACAATAAAATTATAAAGTAGTGGTATTGTGAGTGCGACAGCGATCTAACGAATAATAGGTCCAGGTTGGTATTCTTAGAACATAACAGCTTTAAACCTTACTTGTAATTTAAGTAGTTATTTGTAAACGAGCATGTTAAGTGCTTGTTTTCAATACAGTCTCCATGTTACAGTAATGACTTAAAATAAATACATTTTTTACATTTCCCTAATCATTGAAAAGTATGATAATAAGTAAGCAATTATAATTCAAATCTGTTACTAAGTTTTTGCTTAGTGTTATACTACTTATCTGTATTTAAATGAATACATACTTCAATGAAGTATTCTCAAAGTCATAAAAATATATATATTTTTTTATAAAATCAACTCCGCAGGGCAATTTGACCCAATTCATTTAAACCAATCAACTTCAAAAATTATTTACTTTATTTTAAAGTACAAAATAAAAAACTTAAATGTGTTTTTTCTTATTCCTGAAAAATATGTTTGTTAAGCGAAAGAAATATGTTTTTTTTATCCTTCTCATGCTTTTCTCTTAAGTATCTCCTCTTTTGTTTGATTAAAGTTTTACTATATGACAGAGTTTAAATATTTAAACATCTTTGAAATATTTTATACTTTATAGATTCTAAGTATTTCTTTGTTAGAATTTCATATTTTATAGTTCTAAAATCGCATTTTACTACTTAATATTTTATATTTATCATGAGCTAAAAGATTTTACTGTATTTTTTGTATTTACAAGATTTAGCTTTGATGATGATGATCTTTATTAGTGTACAAACATATTGACTATATACTTATAATAAACTAAAATGTAATTTTTTTGTGATAGTAAGAATGAGATAGAAAAGCAACAGAAAACTGAAAAAGAATTAGGAAAATCTATTGATGTGATTTAATTTTTGATAGAATAAATGATGACAAAGTCAATTGGCTGTAATAAAAATCCAAAATGTTTTTTTGTCCTTTAAAGCAAATAAGGGTAAATTGTTTATTTATATAAAAATTTAGTATTTTCTATAGATGTTCTTTTGTTTTCTATCTTAAATTTTTAGGATATTAAATTTAATGATATTACGATTTTAGATCGAAATAATTGTTAGTTTGTAGTTTTATCATCTGGAAAAAATATTTTGCTCACACGTACGAAAAATTGTTGAACCAAATAAATATTCAAATATGTTTATTACAAAATGCATATATTTGATGTGAAATTTTCTAGAACATATACAAGCGAATTTAAGTATCTATTTGGGTCTTGGTCTACTGAAAATTTTTTTAACCAAAATATATATTTTTTTACGCTGGTCACTAAAGTACGATGGAACGAACATGTTAAGAAAAAATGTGAAGAACTAAATATCAAATGGCGAAAACTTAAATGGTTAATTGGTAGAGAAAGCGTTCTATCAATAGAAAACATATTGCTAATATATAACCAATCAATAAAACCAATCTGGTAATATGTATACAACTCTGGGGTTGCGCTAACAGGAAATATATCGATCAAATCCAAAGATTTCAAAATAAGGTGTTAAGGAGCTTTGTTAAAGCTACATGGTATATTCGGAACTCAGACCTTCATCGCGATCTAGGTAGGAGAACTGTTAAAGAAGAGATACATATCGTGGCTGCAAAACATGATTCCAGACTAAGAATACATGTAAATGTAGAGGTTTTCCAACTTAATAGTACAATAGGACTAAGACGAAGATTAAAGCGAATTCAAAAGAGTGACCTACTGGAAACTTAGACATTATATTTAGATCCTCGATCATCTCTGTCTCGAATACATATACATATATACATAATCTGAAGAAAATTGCTTGTTAGTTTGCAATAAAATGAAACTAGTTGCAGTAAATAAAGAAAGTAATAGAAAAAATGTATCGAAATAAAAATAAATTTTACTGAATCCTTAAAATTACAATACCCTACACCAGCTAAGAATGTTAAATGTGATTAATTTTTCATAATAATTCAGATCAGATTTATTTAAGCAATTTATTAACGAAAATCTAATTTTTGAAAGATTATTTATATGTGCGATAGGAGCAAATATAGACCGATCCCGAATTTGCTGTATAGATTTATATTTATATAATATTTGTATGTGCTAAATTTCAATGTAATATTAGTTTTAATAAGTAAATTTTGGATATTCAAGTCAATTTACGAAGGGGACTTTTAAGGGCGGTAGAGTCAAATGAAGTCCAATCATATCGAAATTCCGCACAATCATCAAGTCTAGTATAAAATTTAGTTGTAAGACCTTTTATAGAGATACATTTATACTTTACATAATTATGAGCTCAAAAGCCATTTTCGGAAGGTTCAGTTGTATGGAAGCTAGGTGAGATAATGCGACAATTTTAACCATTTTCAAATGAAACATATATGCCAAATTTCATCAAATTATCTTGAAAATTACGACCTGCACTTTGATAACAACGTTTACATGGACACACTGACGATTGGGCGGACAGACATATTTAAATCGACTCAGAAAGTGATTTTGAGTCAATTGGTATATATTTAGCGTTGCATATATTTAGCGTTTACATATACCATTTGCTGCCTTAATATTTATATTTAAATTAAAACAAACATAACATACAAATAAAACTATATGAAAATTAATGTTAACATTGTATTGAATAATAAAATACTAGTAAAATAATGAAAACAGATGTATATATTTACTTAATACACATGTACTTACATATGTTTAAACAATAAAAATTATTTTTATTTCAAATTGACAAAAAAAAAGAAACTAAAAAAAGAAAACTGAGGCTTTAATAAAGGTTATTAAATAATAAAATGTATAATAAATGTAATTAAAAATGTGTATTAAATTATAACTTAACATTTATTGATACAAAAACATCAAAATAAATAATCCATTACCATACATTCAAATAACATTATTTATTATTGAAAAACTTTACCACACAATTAGATAAATAAAATTTATTTTGACTTTTTAATAAAACAACCACAATGCATTAAACTAATAAACTATATTACATAATATAATTATAAATATAAATATAAGTTTTTCACATTTCATGTATATTGAGGAAAATAAATAAAATTAAAAAATGCCACAATACACAGCTATAAAGAAACCAACAAAATTAATAAACTTAAATTTTTGCACGCACACTCATACTAAAGAGCAGTTAACAACAGTTGGGAGGAGAAATTTAGCACTTAAAAAAATTGAATATATAGTATTAGTTGTGCAACTATACTAATATAAATATAAAATTTGGAAAAATAAATTTTATAATAAAAAAAGTTATTTTTGTTATATTTGTTTGACTTCATCTTTCGAAAAAAACCGCATTGACACACAAAATGCTCAAGTAATTGTGTGTAACTTTAAAATTATTATTTTGGACATATTAAAACAAACATTTAAACAACATACACCAACAGTACATATACACAAATAAATATGACAAAAAATATTTTGCAAATGCGAAATAAGGAAACTAAGCACAAATATTCTTAAGGGATTGAAGTCATTTTACCAAAATAAATTTTATTACACTGTAGTAATTTCTTTTTTTATTTTGTAGGATACAACAAAAAAATAAATGAATATTGTTAGACACAATTTCCTTTTGGTTTATATATCCTCAAGTTTTGAATAGCCACAATGAGAAATTATTCATATATAATTAGAAAACTTTGCAGAGGAAAAAAAATATATACACACCTGGTTCCAATTTGTCGCCAAAGTGTTTATAATCTTTCAATAACATCCGTTGTCAAAGTATATACATATACAATCTTCAAAAGTGTGTCAATTAGATAATACTGAAAATATGTAGAAGATGTCGACGATATGATTAAATCCGAGCCCACGTAATCTTAATGAACATAAATTATTATCGATTTAAATATAAACAGTTTTCCGGTTTAAAGGGAATTTAACCAAAATTACATCTTAAATATTTACATTCATTTTTACATTATTTATTTTAGATACATATGTACACATCTTTCATATTACAGAAATAAATTTTCTTATAAATCCTGCATATATACATTTGCATGTATGTATATAAATATTGTTATTATTTTTATTTTCCATAAAATTTAAGGGTAAAAATCTTAAATATTTTATAAAATTCATGTCCCTAAAACGACATCTCCTTATGCATCATAAGTTTTTATACTACATTTTGTGAAGTGTAAATAAAAACATGGAAAAAAAAAGAGTAGCAAAACGAAAATGAAAGCGTCGCATCAAATTTACATGACTCTTACATTTTTTAGACATACTGAAAGCGTGTTGCAGTTACTTGTTGTTTTTTTATTTATTTACAAAATATATGTTTTTGGCATACTTTTTATTTATATTTAGTTAAATTTTTTGTTATTTTTTTCTTTAGTAAAAGATAAAATTTTATTTAAGATCTTAATTTATGATTTCGTTAACTCCTTGTTACAACATTTACTTTTCTACACATACACACTTTTCCATATTGACACACATATGTATAAGTCTTTATCCACTCAAACACTCATGTCCTGTTATGTGTTGGGGTTGTCATGCTTTGGCAAAGTATTACAAAATGGAATTTTCAAAATGAACAAGAAAAGTGCAAGCTGTAGAATGTAAGTACAAGTACATACAAATGACTTTTAACTAAAGTGTCTTAAACTAAACCAAACAGACTTAACCTTTTGCTACTAAGTACTACTAGTAAATGTTACTAACAAAAGGTTTTTTTTTGCACAAGTATGGTTAGCAGTTTTCTATTAATATTTATAAAATAAAAGTCACATTTACTTAAAAATGTTATAATAAAACTTTGAAGGTAAATTTATTTTTATTCCAAGAAATAAATAATAAAAAAAGTAAGAAGTTCTTTTTTCTGATTTTTTTTAACAAAAATTATTTTATAAAAAGACAATTTAAATGAGAATTTTTTATTCAATTAACGACAGCCACGCCCACTTACAAAAATTGTATTTAAAGTCGCTTATCTCTGAAACTATAAGAGCTATAGTGCTCAAATTTTATATGGACGAAATTGGCATAAAAAGAAAATCATAAACTATTATATCTGATAAAATATTTAGTGTCTATACGGTTATTAATTACAAAAGGTGGATGGACTAGAGCAGAGGGCGTGGGGCACACCCCCACACAAAAAATGTTTATCTTGAAATCTATTAGAGTTGGTAGAAGAACTTTAATATTTATCTTAACATTTTGGGGATTTAATAGAAAAAAAGTCGTATATACATAAAAAAAACTGAAAATAAGTTTTAATTATCAAAATAATTGTATCAAGCAAGTTTTACACCTACAACAAAAATTACCAAATTTGTAAAAAAAATAAAAAAAATATTTTTATTTCAAATAACGACTTAATCAAAACAATTAATGTTAATAATTGAAATAAGACTTAACCCTAATTCATTAATTGTATAAATTAAAAATTTAATAATGCAAAATGGAATTTTCATTAATTTAATAATCAAATGAATTAAACTGTTTTTTTAAAATCAATTAAGAAATTTATTAAAATAATCAAATTATTAATCGTTTACACACAACGTTAAAGGAATACTCGACCTTACATTTACAAAAAAATCAAATTATTGTTACAATTGAACATATAAAGTGTTTCATAAATTGTCAAGAAACTTGAATTTGAATAAATATATTCTTAAAATTTTTTATTTTTTTTTTAATAGTATATGCCTAAAATTTTATTGACTATTTAAGAATTATAAATATTCCTAGCACAAAAGTTCAAAATAAAATATAAAAAAACTAAAATAGAAAAGTAGGTAAAAAACATTTTTTCAATCAATTAAAAAATTAATTAAATCAATTAAAAATTTAATCAAAATTTTACATTTCAAACAACAAGATAATAAAAATTTGTTTACATAAGAATTGAAGAAAGAGAAAACATGTCAATTGAAAATATAGCTAAAATTTTCCAATTTACGATGAAGTACTTTGACATTCATGTAAGCATTTTGAGAAAAATAGGCAGACTTTTAATGGAAAGGTTGACACCTCCCACATGAACTAAATGAAAAATTTCGTATATTTAGGAAACTATTAGATTATTGCCATTTTTCATAGCTTCCCAGCAAAAAACTTCAAATTTTTTATAATGAATAATCTAAAAAAGTAGTTATTTAATACATTACCAGTTAATAAGCGGTCGTTTAATAACTTTATTTAATTTTTTTGATTGGAATTTGTAGCCAATTATCTAGAGAATAAGTCCAATTATCTTCTTATAAGTTCGAATTTTATGTAGAAACTATTCCAAAAAGTACCATAAAATAAGTTCCTAATGGAACACTGAGTAGGCGGAAAGAAAGTTCAGATAGCATATTTATAACCAGTTATTTTTTGAATCTCGTCGAACAAAAATAATTACTTATTCACTCAAAAAGTATGTTCTTCTACATTGCTTCAATATTATTTGCCTGCATACCGGGTAAGTAAAGTTTTTCCTGGGTTATCATAAAGTGAAATTTTTACTTATATTGCATTTAGAGTAGTAAATAACACTGGGTATATGTAGATAGTATGATATAAAAAAATCTACGTAATATGTTCTATAAAGAGAAACAATTTTTTCAAAATTTCCATAAAAAGACAAATAGCAGAAATTTTGTAAAAAAATTTTCTATAAGAAGAAATATTTATCTTTGATAGAAAGAAAATCTATTTAAATTGTATATAATAAAAAAACTTATTAAACATTTTCGGAAACGTTTTATTTATACAATAAGCTTTTGTTGCATATGTAACGCTATATTTTCTTTCCTTTTATTTTTAAATTAAACTCTTAGAAATATAAAAGAATTTTATGAAAAATGAGGGAATGAAAACACTGGCGTAATGTACCGTTCTTTAGTTTGTTGTTTCGTTATAATTTATATATATATTTTTTTTTCAATTTACTGAACTTTTTTCTATTAAAATGTATATTATTTTTATTTGACCTCATTATGTTTATTTTAAAGAATATTTTTTACAAAAGATGTTGTTAACAATACGTTAAATATATAACGCTTGTGCACACTTAACTTAAATTGTTATTAAGTTTTTATTATTAAAAAAATGTAATTTAAAATTTCTAACATTATTATAATTTTTGGCTTTGATTAATGTACATTAGACAGACTCACAAAAAATGGTGCTTGCGTTACCACCCACCAAATATTCGCTGTTATGAAATATGATGTTACCCAAAATATTTTAGGTTAAGTGTTGTCCATTCGTGAGCTGGTCAGTTTTTAAGAAAATTTCGTATGGGTGACATGATTTTTCATGTTAAATTCAATTACCCAGATTCAAATAATCTTTGTTATGTTCAAAAAAGGTTCATACCACGTTTGTTAGCTTTTAGACAACAAATGTACATAACATTTTTCAACAACGTTGCGTTGTCAATATTACATAGTGTTTTTGTGCGTATTTTTATATAGGGACTTAATAATAATTATAACCCAAAAGTAATGAGTCCATTGTGTTTTTATTTAATTATCAAAACTCATATCTCTTTTTAATGATATCTATAAAGTGATTTTTCAAAACCTTTTGTTACAAATCATCTTAATACTTAATCCTCTTAATATAGTTTACTTGGGCGTATGATTAATTTTTAATATTCACATTTATTATACGTTCTATATGGTACGACAAATATATAAAGAATATGTATGTAATAAAATTATATAAAATATCCATTTGGCATGACATAAACATTAAATATACCTTGTAGAATTTAATCATTAGCATTTTGCTTTTATTTTAAATGTTATACTAAAAGTCAGCATTTACGTATGTAGAATTAATGTAAACACAAAGAAGATAAGAATGCATACATAAATACACACGCTTATGTACATATTTACATATGTATGTATGGTACATATGTATACTAATAAAAGAAGTGAGCTTGTGTATTTGTATTTTCAAAAGCTTTATGTATTTTTTGTTTACTGGCAAACAAGTGAGAAAAAAATTCAACTTAAAAATCTCTTGACATTTGAACACATTCATAAAATGAGCAACAAAATAACTTATTTAGATTTTTTCAACGCTGCTACTAATACTGTTTGTTGCTTTTAGAAACATTTTCGTCTTGTTTTTCTTCTTATTTTTTGTCGCTTGTAAGTAACAGACACTATGCAAACATTAACTATATAAATTTTTAAAAAATCTCTCAAGGTAACAAAAGATGTTTCATGTATGCGAGTACTACCTCACTTATTGTCTATATATGTATTTATGTGTACATATAAACAAGTCTTATCAAGTAAATAGTTTATCCTTATGTGTGAGACAGTATTGCGTTCAAATCACTCTTAATGTACACCACTATATTGGGGAATGTATTATTATTTCATATAAATGTTTGTAGCATTAAAAAAGAATTCAATTTTAATAAAATCTTTTATCTGGAATATTACCTTGATTCCGATTTATTAAAGCAATTTATTGACGAAAAACTAATTTTCTGAAAGAGGTTTTATTTGGGGTATATGAGCAAATATTTACCGATCTCGATATGTATGTATATAATATTTAATCGCAATATTAGTGTTAATAAATCATGACTCTTTCTGAAGGCGACTTTATAAGGGGGTTAGGGCCAAATGAGGTCCTATCATTTCCAAATTCACCAAAGTAATCAAGGCTGGTATAAAACTAAGTTGCCTTTTATCAAGATATTATAATTTACATAATTTTGAGTCCTTGTTTTTTTTTTTTGCAAAATTGCGACGTGTACTTTGATAACAACGTTTACGTTAAATAGACTCAGAAAGTTATTCTGATTCAAATCATTACTAAAGAACTTGAAAGTAATACGTAAATAAGTAGTATTCATTAAAAAGTAAGTGGTTATGTAAGCAGACTTATAACCCAGATTTTTCTAAGCTGATTATGTAAGTCTCGATTTAATAGCCAACTCAAGATCGAGGAGAAAGTTTGGTTTAATACAAGCTAAATAGATTTTTGAAAGCGACATTTTTGAAAAATTATTTGAGATGTAATATGTAATAATTTTTATCATTAGCACACAAAATATTGGTTTCAGAACAGGCAATTCATTAGCAATTTCCTTTTAGGGTTTAGTCCTAATGTATATAACTCGTCTAAAATCTCAAATCACAAGCACATATCTATGATCTAGTGTAGGTCATTTTATATGATAATATACCCGATAATACTTTGTCACTTGTTTTCATAAGTTAACACTTTCACATGAGATATGTGTGTTTTATGTTTGTAAGCAAATAGTATAAATTTTATCTCAACTTAGATTTAAAATGTTTCTCATTTAACCGCTAGCTACTTTGAAAACATTTCCATAATATTGAACAAAAAATAAATAAATAATAAGGGTTTTCATTTTAACGTTCAAAAAGTCGGGTAAACTGTGCAACCTGTTCACATTTCCATTCTCGCCATTGAATTGTATGCAAAGCAACTATGAAACAAGCAAACTTGAAAAGTTTTGCTAATAATTTTATACATCCACTTTGTAATGTGCACTTTTGAATTTTTTAAACATTTTAAACAAATTTGTATAATTTTCTTTAAAGTATTGTTGTTTTTCTATTTAATAATTAAATTTTAATTTGACATTGTTTCAAAATATTTAAAAGTATTGTAATAAAACAAAATTTGAACATGAGTTTCATGAAACAAGTCATTTAAACTTAATCGTTTAAATGAAAATCCTTAATATTTTTAACTTATAATAACAACTCATCTAAAGTTTTATTAAAATTCACTTATATGTATGATGATTATATTTGCAGTTTGATGACAATCTGAACCTCGAATATTTAGAAAAAACTTTCATTTTTAATTGAAAAAGTAAACTAAACAAATCTAATTTTAATTTTTGATGGCATTTTCAAATTTATTTTTGTATTATGGCAGGACTATTACTTCCAAAGGTATATGAAGTATATTTAGAATAAAGTCAAAATGCTGTGAGAAGTTTTAAAATTGCATTAATTATTTTAACCCCCATTATCACAATGTCTAGTTATTTTTTATCTTAAGGTTAAATTGACAGTTTTTATACAAAAAAATCTTTTAATCTGCAGAATAACTTTCGGTTAAACGAAAACCGGAAGTGGAGTTAACGCGACTAAATTTCAACTTTCTTGAAATTATATTATTAGTAAAGAAAATTACTTAAGCACAAATAAATATAAATAAAAATTGTCATTAACTTACATTTCACTTTAGTTTGAATATAAAACACAATCTGTAAAAGAAAAAAGACAAAAGGGATTAGAATTATTATTGCAATATAAAACTTATAACGTTAAGTAGCTCTTAGTTTAAAAATAAGATTTTGGGTTATGACACTCTTGAAATAAATAATCAATATACGTACATACATATGTACGTGATGACATAGATACATATGTACCTATGTTTATATTTTGTATGTTTATATACATAAGTGCACAAATATTATTTGAAGTACAAAACTATTTAGTACAAATTACATTTTGAATAGAAATTAAGATAAAACAAAGAGCACTTAAACTATTAGCAAAAAGTATAAAATGAAAATGTAAAGGATAATGAATAAAGACAAAGAATAAAAACGAAACCATACACATATGTATGTAAACATCCTAGAAATTTAGAGGTCATGTCCTTGACTGCAAATAGATTAACTATTAATTTATTTACATATATTTATTTTTTATTATTTTTTAGATTACTTGGATACACTAAAATGATGTTTGACTTCCGTTTAGGTTTCCTGGGATGTAAACAAACAGTAAACAATAATGATATCAAAAAGAGTTATTTTAACCTCTTCAACAACTGCTAAAAGAACACTAGATTTGCTATTCATAATGAAGTAATGAGGTGGATCCGGGTCTAACTCAAACCTAAGACAACACTGGTAGACAAATTTAAGATTTTTTCTACCGAGGATACCACATCTGCATATGATAGAGATCAAGATCATTTGAACATCCTACGATTCGAGCGATAAGCAAGTGTCAAAAGGTTAACATTATAAACGATATGCTTTAGAATTTTTCATGAAGATATTGGGATAATCATTAAGATCCTGAATTGCCTTTTAGTCAGAAATATTTTCAATAATGGCAGTTAGTCATAAGTATATACAAATTTTTCTTAAAAAATAAAATCATATAATTTTAAAACTTTTGAAAATGTGTATTTTTAGAAAAAGTTCCTGTTGCAATTGAAAATTGTAGTTACAAACAAACTTTATATACCCTCAAATAATATAAGTATACTAATAATATTTGCAAGTATGTATAGAAATAATTCTACTTTTGTAATAAAATTGACATGAGTCTGGAAAACAGTTTTTTTATAGGAAACGGAAACATGTATGTATAATTAAGAGATAATATATTTAATATGACCAACCATATAAGGGTATGCATACATATATGTATATGTGTTTATGTATGTATGTGAGTATAAAGACGTAAATGCTTACACATCTTACACACTATTTACCTCAATAGTGTACTAACTTAAAATTATTCTTTTTACAATTTTTTAAAACATCTTAGGCTTTTATTTTATTTATTTATATAAATTAAATATATTTTAATATAATTGTCAAAGGTTCAATATATCATACAAATTTAAGTGTAAAATCCGTTTGCTGCAGAAGGTTTTTGCATCAAAAAGACCCGAGAATTTTTTTTTTTTGTTATTAGAACACTACTGGATACCATGTAGTGATAGGGCCTAATTTTGGTTATAACCCTAATGTCATGTATATTTTTATACCCTACACCACCGTCCGTCTGTCCTGCTGGTTGTCTGGCTGCAATGTAAATCTTGTGCGCAATTTTGAAATATATTTTCATAAAACCATACGTGTATTGAAAATCTTTCGAAATCGGTGCAGCTAGTCCTCCTATAACCGGATCTTCCGATTTGTGGCTTTTAGCTCACGTCAAATATACTACTATATCTATAAAAATTGGCACATATTCACATAACTACCATAAATGATCTCAGTATATCTTTAATATTAAAACATTAAAAAATAAAAGAAAATTCTTAAATAAATGTTAAAAAAATTACAAATTATTTGACTTTTTTTTCATTAATTATGTTCATTGTTATTTAACAATTTCATCCAGCAGTCAAATTGTTAAAATCCTTTTACCGCAATTGCATGTAAAAAATATAATAAATAGTTAACTAATTTGGCATCAATTTTACTACTCATTACCATCATTGATTGAGATTAATTACCCAAAAATGCTTTTGTACGATTATACATTTTTGTCGTATCTTTCGCACTTTAAGCCACTGGCATTTTGTCAGACTTTTGCTCTGTTGCTGTTATGTACTATGATTTTGTTTACTTAAATGTATTTATGTATTTATTATATACTATATAGAAGAAAGAGAGAGAGAGAGAAGAGTAGATTTGTATAATGTTGTTGGTTTAAACGTATTATATCCTGCCGTGCTTTTGATGCTAATTGTATTCATTTATACAGCTTTTCATTTTGTTTTTGTAACCTTCAGGCCAACTAATAGAACCAGTACAAGAACCGAAACAGATTCTTTAGTAGAGCAAACAACTTACATTCTAAGTAAGAAAACAATATAGATTAAGTTGAATTATTTTGCTACAATGAAAATTTGTTATTTTATTATTATACCCTACACCAATATATAGCCCGAAAATTTAAATCCTACCCTCACATTAATTTTGTCTGCCTTTACTTTATAGGGTATTTATAAGTCTTTTTAGTATGTCTATCCTGTAAAACTTTTAAACTTTGGTATGTCTACACAAAAACTCTGACGGAAATTAGTTCATTTCTTTGTAGGGTAACATGATGAGTTCGACCAAATATTTTTTATATTTCTTTTTTTTCACATACATATATATGTATGTACATATACATATATAAGCATACATACATATATAATCATCATTTGGCTTAATAATGAAAGAGTCTGTCTAACTAACTATTTGTATGTCCTTCCAGCTGTCGGTTTCTCTTAACTTGTTGTCTTATAATTATCTACTAAAAATTTGGCTTATTTGTATTGTGGTATATTGGTATATCATGTGATATTTCCACATTTATCTGTTTGACATTGTCTAGGCGTGTTTACATTAAATGTTTAAAATCATTTTCTCTTTAGGAGAATAACGTATTTAATAATATTAAGTTTTGATATATATATATAAAAAAATAAAACTTAAATGTGTGAAGAAAATAAAGGCAAGAGAAAAAAACATTTGGTGGGAAAGTATACAATACTTTTTTATACTCACCATCAAAAAAGATGGGGGTATACTAATTTTGTCATTCCGTTTGTAACACATCGAAATATTGACCATAGACCCACAAAAGTGAATGTATTCTGGTTCTTTATTATTAAATTCTTAGATGATTCAGCCATTTCTGTCCGTCCATCTGACTATCTGTTGAAAGCATGATAAGGTCCTAACGGAAAGAGCTAGAGAGTTGCAATTTTCTACATATATTTCTTATAGGTAAGGTTTGTTTGGTGTTGAAAATGGGCAATCCCGGTCCACGTTTTCGCATGAACCCATACAATTGGCACGAATAATAGCTTTAACAGTCATAACTGCTTTTAAAATGCGAGTATAGCGATAAAGTTCGACATAAATATGTCTTATATGGATAAGGATAAATATGGAGATGTTCTTATAAATTTTAAAATTATTTAATATTTATGAGCCCAAAAGCTCTAATCGGTTGTAGGAGCAGCTAGGCGAAATAATGAAATGATTTCAATAGCGTACCTCCTGCGGTCAAAAGAAGTTTAATCAAATTATCTTGAATGGACACACAGATGGTCACACCTAAATCGAATTAAAATGTGTTTCTAAACCGATTGGTATACTGCAAGTTGGGTGTAGGGCCACTATTTTTGGGTGCTACAAACATCAGCTCAAACGCATAATACCCTCGACACTATTTTGGTGTATTTGTTCAGTAATGGGCAACACGCAACTAATAATATTAGAAATGTACCCTATATTCATTAACATTGAATAAAGTTATTTATTCTTTATTATTGCAATTTTTTATGTGAAATGTTCTTATAAAACCATTAGTAAACGATTAATTTGGTTGTTTGAATGTCTAAATAAAAAATGTATGTATACAACATTAGGAGAAGGAAGCAATTGTTGTAACATTTCTTTTCTATTTTATATCCTTCGCCTTTGTTCTTATAAGTTTGTCATTCCGTTGGTAATTTCAACAGTATAATTTTTCGACCCTATAAAGTATGTTTTTACTATATCATGAATTCCATGAGAAATCAATTAAGAATTGACCGATGGTCTTCAGATTTCTTTAATTTTTTGTAAACACATACTCTATTTTCTGAAAACATATGTTTCTAAAATCGGTCTATAAATAACGGAGATACTTATGAGTAAATTTTCAAAATGAAAATATTGTCAACAAGTGGGATTGTGAGATACTATATGGGGAATAATGTCAATTATGGACCGATCCTGATAAAATTTTAGAAAAAGATTTTAGATCATATAAAACCTGTTTATGTCGAATTTCATTGCGAAATATGTATATTTCATTTAGCCAGTTATGAGCGTTAAAGTAATTTGAAAAAAATTTAATATGTACTTTATGGTGAAGGGTATATATGATTCGATACATCCGTAAAAGTTTTATTTGTTTCTGTTGTTTTTGTATTTTATTTATTTCAATCTATTATAGGTTTTAGGACAAAGTCAAACAGACACGATGATTGATGTAAATGTAACATAAAATAATTTCATTCTTTTATTTTGTTCAATTTATCAATAAAATTTTATTTGAAACATTTCATTTTCTTTAGTTTTTACTTTCCGTTTCCTTTATTTATTTTATTTTGTTAAAGTGTGCGTGTGTGGCTTTCTATACACGATTTCTGGCAGGACTAGATGAATGAGTGAATGAGTGAAAGTATGTATAGATGTGACATTTGACAATTTATGATGTTTAAATTGCTGTGTATTTTATTAAATCCCATAGTATTATACTAAAAGCAACAACTTTTGTTTGAATTAAGGAGGCTTTGTTAAAAAGTTGTTAGTATTTGAAAAAAGATTTTTATTTATTTTTAGCATTTTGTAACCTCCCTAATATTTGGTCTGTTAATACCAAATAAAAAATAAATTGTTTTATTAAATACTTTAGTTTTATGGTTTTATAAGTGTTAGTCATTGATTTTATCTGATGTAATAAGTACATTATTAGATTGATTCGTATTTGCTAAATATTGTTTGTAAACAGTGGGCTTAAGTTAAGATCATAGAAGAAAAAGTTATAAGTTAAATAATATTAAAGGCAAATTTAGAAAGCCACTAAAATTTTATCATGAATGGAAGTAAAATTGAATTGGTGAACCGGTGACTTAAACTTTCCTATTTTTCTCTCTGGGTTTCTATCAAAGAGAAAAAACGCATTCAAAGTTTAGTTTATACAAACACCACTTTTTAAGTCTAGACAAATTGTTGTTTCCTGAAATGTTTAGTTAAATTAATGTTTTTTTTATGTTTTTTTTTATAATATGATAAAAATTTTATATGTCTTATAAAACGTTTTTTCTTTAATAGATAAAATGTGAAGAGATGAAATTTAAGTGATAACTATCGTTGGTACTTGACAGCGATTATATGCATACATGCATGTGCCGTACGGAATCAACTTTGAAAACGAATAGCATCTTCAAGTGGTTTTATACACAAAATAAAATCGATTTACTATTATATTTCAACGAAATCATATCCAAGCAAATTTTTCAAGTTTAAAGAATATTTACTAAATAGCAGCAGATGGCAGCTGCAAAACTTTGAAATGTAAAAACTTTTCAAAATTTAAATTCACAAAGACGACTTATTTAGACCACAATTATAAAAACACAAATAACAATGTGATACTTTTATAAATTTATTTTATTGATCAATCACAACTGCAAGTGAATTTTTTAACTTCCGTGTTATCTGTTTTATTTTGGAGTTAATTTTATTTGGAGTTAATTTTAGTTGGAGTTAATTTTATTTGAGTCAAATCAGTTGTATTCTATAATACTACAATTTCACTTCCTAATAACTTCTAGGACATAAAAATTACATCCAGAGAATGACTTATGATGTAATGAATTTAGAATCAAATAAAAAGGACACCCTTCATATGATAAGCCTGTGTTAAAATCATAACATATTTAGGTCTTATTCAATACTTCCATGGAGTAAATTCTACTTCTTTTTCTATTTTAACAATTTATTGACCAAAAATCAGATTTTATAAATCAGGAGTTCATTAAAAATAGTCTAAGTAACAGAAGGAAAATTACAGAACTAGTTTTGTAATTGTCTTTAGTCACAAAAAATCAATAAATAATAATTCAAAAAAATGTGTTTATTAAAAAACTAATCAATATACATATTTATTTTGAAAATTACCTTACAAGACCTTTTAACTTGCTCAACAAATATTTACTTCAAGACAAACAATTTGAGAAACGGTATTTTCTTTGTACAAACATAGCCACCCTCCTAATGTATATTATGTATTTCATTTAATCCCCAAGTGAACAATAGAAATATGTTCACTGCTCACAATTTCCTATTAAAATCAAAATATCAACTAAACAACCCCTAATTATTCCTTAATTAGAAACAGGTGACATAGTACATAATTCCCAAATAAGTCCCGGTAAGTAAACGTAAAACCCAACACAAGTCAATTTATGTACATTGGTTTATTTATTGCTAATACAAAGTAGAAATGTCGAAAATAGTCAATTATGTAAATAATAAAACATTAGATAAAGCATTTTTCTATAAAAATAAACAAAAAATAAAATAAAAAAAGGAAGGATAGAATATACCCCACCTTTTTAGACCCTATAACAGCTGGGGAAATACATAATTTAATTTTTAAAAGAACAATAATTTATTTACTAATCTACTAGAGTAAATTCTGTTCTAATTATGTTCTACTTCAGTTCAACATGATTTTCAGTTCAGAAATATCCAACTTCATTTCAGAAATTTTTTATTATATTTCAGAAATCTCTAATTGTATATCAAAAATTTCTCATCAAATATCTAATTGTTTTTCAAAAATGTTCAATTAAATATCATTATTTACCACTTTTATTTCCAGTTTAGTTCTAGTTCAGTTCAAGTTCAGTTCAAGTTCAGTTCAAGTTCAGTTCAAGTTCAGTTCAAGTTCAGTTCAAGTTCAGTTCAAGTTCAGTTCAAGTTCAGTTCAAGTTCAGTTCAAGTTCAGTTCAAGTTCAGTTCAAGTTCAGTTCAAGTTCAGTTCAAGTTCAGTTCAAGTTCAGTTCAAGTTCAGTTCAAGTTCAGTTCAAAATCAGTTCTAGTTCAGTTCTAGTTCAGTTCTAGTTCAATTCTAGTTCAATTCTAGTTCAGTTCTAGTTCAGTTCTAGTTCAGTTCTAGTTCAGTTCTAGTTCAGTTCTAGTTCAGTTCTAGTTCAGTTCTAGTTCAGTTCTAGTTCAGTTCTAGTTCAGTTCTAGTTCAGTTCTAGTTCAGTTCTAGTTCAGTTCTAGTTCAGTTCTAGTTCAGTTCTAGTTCAGTTCTAGTTCAGTTCTAGTTCAGTTCTAGTTCAGTTCTAGTTCAGTTCTAGTTCAGTTCTAGTTCAGTTCTAGTTCAGTTCTAGTTCAGTTCTAGTTCAGTTCTAGTTCAGTTCTAGTTCAGTTCTAGTTCAGTTCTAGTTCAGTTCTAGTTCAGTTCTAGTTCAGTTCTAGTTCAGTTCTAGTTCAGTTCTAGTTCAGTTCTAGTTCAGTTCTAGTTCAGTTCTAGTTCCAGTTCTAGTTCAGTTCTAGTTCAGTTCTAGTTCAGTTCTAGTTCAGTTCTAGTTCAGTTCTAGTTCAGTTCTAGTTCAGTTCTAGTTCAGTTCTAGTTCAGTTCTAGTTCAGTTCTAGTTCAGTTCTAGTTCAGTTCTAGTTCAGTTCTAGTTCAGTTCTAGTTCAGTTCTAGTTCAGTTCTAGTTCAGTTCTAGTTCAGTTCTAGTTCAGTTCTAGTTCAGTTCTAGTTCAGTTCTAGTTCAGTTCTAGTTCAGTTCTAGTTCAGTTCTAGTTCAGTTCTAGTTCAGTTCTAGTTCAGTTCTAGTTCAGTTCTAGTTCAGTTCCAGTTCAGTTCTAGATCAGTTTAAGTTCAGTTTTTGCTCAGTTTTAGTTCAGTATTAGTTCAGTTATAGTTTTATGAATAAATAATTTATTTTGGATTAAAATTTATATTTGTATGTACAACTAGTATTACATACATGTATATTCTTTTGGGTTATGACTTTTTTTCGGCGACAAAATACTTGTAGCCAAAACTGTCCTGATAATATAAGCCTATTTTTTAAGTCAATTCGGTCAAAAAACCTTCCAGTACCTAAGCAATTTCTAAAATGCTTCCGTTCGCAATTTTTCAAAATTTATTTTAATAATTTCCATATAAAAATGTAATATTTTCAATAACATGCAATATTATCGCAATTTATTAAAATTTTTTCAACAAGAATTTAATGAAGAATGTTCTCTTAAAAATAATGTAATACAAATGCAAAAACGTTGGCAAACATACTTATTTTTCTCATATAGAAAAAGAAAAAGTAATACAAAACTTTATCGCCTTTGATGCATAAACTTTTTCACGATCGCAAAAAAATAAAATCATAATCATCTGTTCACACCCAAAATTGCAAAAAAGTCATAATACTGTACATGCATATGTATACATAAAAAGATAAATAAATGTAAATTATTTAAAGAATATAAATTTCATTTTATACTCACAAATATAAAGAAATGTATTTACCATTTTAATAATGTGCGAATAAAAGAAAAAATAAGTTCCAGGTATATTATATCAAGTTTTACCAATAAAAATTAATATACATATATTGAAACAACAACATAAGTAGCAAAAAATCGAAAATACTATAAAAAAAATTATTATTGTAATAATAAATAGTTCTTTATACACTCAAACATACTGGCTTAAATGGGTCGAAAATAAAATTGTGGTGGTCATTAAAATGATAAGCAATAAAATAGTACAAACAAATAAACACGAAAACATACACTGCTGTTTTTTTTTTTTTATTTTTGGATTTTGTCAGTAGGACTACTTAATAAGGAGGAGTTTAATTCTTTTGTTCAGTATTTTCTTTTAGTTTTAGTTTAGTTTTTTTTAAACACACATTTAGTATTATGATATATCAATGTTATGGAAATCCAAAAAAGGTTGTTCAAAAATACACCCTAATAAAATTTGGCCTTCTTAAAATTGTGTGAATATGCCTGTATATTAATGTAAATACATTAGGATAGTACTAAATACGTTGCAAATCTTAAAATATATGTAATCATATAATTTTGTTAGTTTTACCCCAAAATTTTTTTGTCAAATAAAAGATATTTAAAATTTCTATGAAATTAAAAAAAAACATCTAGATTTTTGTTAAAATCCATTAAAAGAACTACCCAAATATTTAGTCTTATATTCAAGTATGACGCTGCAAAGTACTTCATATAGAATTCAGGGAATGATATTTTAATGAGCGTTTAAACATGAAATAATTTATATACATACATGCATATTCATTACTTTTTTATATAATTTTAAACATATAATAAAAACGAATATAATATATTACACATCCCAACAAAACTCGAAAGTTTGAAGAGAATTAAGAATTATTTATAGTTTTACTTCATATTAAATACAAAAGTTAAAATTCATTAAAAACTTTTTGTTTTATAAACAGTTTATAAATAAAAATTTGTTTGAAATTTTGTTTTATCAACTTTTTATAAAATAAAATGTTGTTTATGAATAAGAACTTTTATATAACGCAATTATACAAAACATAATTTTGATTTAAAAACATTTTAAAACAAACTGGTTAGAAAACTTGACTTGAAAATATTTTTTTTATATTAATTTACGAAAACTAAATTTTTCAAAAGATTTTTTTTAAAGAAAACAACATGTAAAGTTGGAAATGCAAAATTTTTTCAATCTTGTTTGATATTGAAATTTCGCTATATTGTTTGTTGGGTTATATTATTACTTTTATACACGTGTAAAACATGAGAGAATATATATGAATAAGTGGATCAAAAATAAATAAATTTATATAAATAAGATGACTTTCATGTTTATATTGTATTGTTAGTTTCTTAAGAAAATTGGTTTCAAGAAACCAATTGAATATGAAAATTTATAAAATTTTATTTGACGTTTGAACACACTAGGCGTATGATTATTTTACAATTTTTTTATCAATCATACGCTCGGTGGTACATTTTTGAAATTTTTATGCTCAATTGCTTTAATTATTTGTAGATTTATTAAAAACATTAGAAAATCGGATATATGCAACATAATTTATTACTATATTATACGGTAAATCTCTTAGAAGGAATATTATAATTTGTTTCATAATTTCACATTGTGCTATATGTAAAATTTAAATTAATAAATTTTTATACTAACTGCCTTTATGAAAAATTGTCTAATAAATCTGTGATAATTTATTATATGAATAATTCAATGTAATAATGAACTTTATTTTCCTTTTATATTAATAAATTGTGAAATTTACACTTTCCCAGAATTTCAATAATTAATAATAGTATATAAAATCAAAACTAGTAAACTTAAAAATAAAAAATATTCAATTTACTAGATAATCATTCATTATGGAAAATAACAATTGTAATTAAAAAATAAATTCGAAGAATTAGAAAAATTAATATAGATATACATATAATTATGATGAGAGTATACTAACAAACAAATTACAAAATATTCAAAACATGAAATAAATCAACCACTAATTAAAGCATTAAATAATTAATAATAACACAAACCAATAAAATGAAGTTTTGTGAAAACTTTTGAAATCAATTGGACTATTATTAATGTATTTTTAGCTGATGAAACCGAAAACCCAGCATGTGCTCGCAAAATGACATCGAATATTTTGTTCATATATTATATTATTACGTTTAAAAGTTAATTTTATATTTTTTTATTGTCATCATAAATACACAAAAAAAAAAACTGAAAAAAAGATTTAATTATCAAAATAATTGTGCCAAGCAAGTTTTGCACCTATAACCGAAATGATAATATTAATTACCAAATTTGTAAAAAAAAATAAAAAAATATATATTTTTTCAATTAACGAATTAATCAGAACAATTAGTGTCAATAATTGAGACAAGATTTAATATTGATTAATTCATTAATTGTATAAATTAAATATTTAATATATATAATTTTTTTATAATTTATTAATCAAATGAGTTAAACTGTTTGGTAATACAATCAAATTATAAATCAATTAATTTTTTTTCATCGTTGGCCTGTGTCTAAATGATTTATAATATAATTTTGTGATGTCAGATTATCTATCATTCATGATTGCAAGAGTTTTTCGGAGAAATATAAATTATAAAAAATTGAATTATGAGAGATATATAGAATTACAAAAATGTGTACTTCTGAAATAAAGTCTCAATAATATTTTCGAAACTATCTCTTGGTAAAAAGTGAGCTATTGAATTTTCAGAGTTTTCATGTATCTCAGTTTAATAAAGAGAAGAACTCCCACAAGTTTCACTCTTCAAACTACAATTAATTCACATACACAAAAAAACAGAAAATGAGTTTTAATTATCAAAATAATTGTATTAAGCAAGTTTTGCACCTATAACCAAAATGATGATATCAATTACCGAATTTGTAAAAAAATAAAAATATATTTTTTTTTCCAAATAACGAATTAATCAGAACAATTAATGTCAATAATTGAGACAAGATTTAAAATAGATTAATTCATTTATTGTATAATTTAAATATTTAATAAATATAAAATTGATTTATTAATCAAATAAATTAAACTGTTTGATAGAGAATTTTTTAAAAATCAATTAAGCAGGTGATTAAAACAATTAAATTATTAATCGATTACACACAACGCTAAAGGAATCCTAGATCTTTTACAATGCGTTTTCAAAAATTATCACTATATTGACACAATTTAACATATAAAGTTTTTCATAAATTGTAAAAAAACTTTAATATTATATGCCTAAAATTCTATTGACTATTTAAGAATTATAAATATTGCTAGCACAAAAATTCAAAATAAAATATTAAAAATAAATCTAAAATAGAAAGAAAGCCATAAAAATTTTTTCAATTAATTAAAAAATTAATTAAATTAATTAAAAATGTAATCAAAATTTTACACTTTAGTTTCAAACAGTTTCAAAAAAACGAGATAATTATTACAAATAAAAATTTGTTTAAATAAAAAATAAAGAAAATTAAATCATATTAATTAAAAAGAAACTACCGATCATTTTTTCTGTGTATTTTACTGAAGTAAAGATTACACCAACTAAGCAAAAATATTTACAGAAAACAGATTTTAGAACTTATCCTACCCATACGTACATATGCATTGAATTATATCTCGATTGAAAAATTAAAGGCATATATTTTAGATTATTATTATATTCTAAAGTTGCTTTGTTTATATCTTTAATCGGATTTTTTAAAATTCTACAAATATACTATACTTAGCACTACTGGAAAACATGTTAACGTTAATACATAATACGTAAATTTTATGGTTGCATGTATCTGCATGTCTATATATAATGCACTTAAATTAATTTTAATGCAGAAATACATAGTTTATACCATAACCGGAAAGAAAACCAACAATATGAAATTAAAAACAAAAATATGCATATGCAAATTATACGTAAAATGGTTTAATAGTTTCTGTAGTTTAGTAACCAACAAATTTAAATATGTTATTGTCTAAATGTGGTTTCATATCAACTTAAGACGTTATTATTTTTTTACGGAAAATCCACTCAATATGCATAATGGTAACTGAAAATGAAAGAAATTCCATTAAAATTTTATTACTACAATTTTTCTATCATTTATATGTACATATACAGATATAAGTGTTTGTTCTGTGGTTTTAATGAAACGTTTTATGTTTTTGTTTGTTCTTAATGGGTCCAAGGATCCTTCATGCTAAAAGGATTTGCATAAATATGAAAATATCATAAGTGTATTTTTGTATCCTCATAGCAGGAAAGATAATATAACTTGTCCACAAGTTTTAATGTTGGAACTTTTAAATAATATGAGTTCTTTACACAATTTTGCTGTGTCTATCCGTCCGTCTTTCTGTCTGTGTATCGATATAAAGATTATGCACAGGGTGCAATTTTGAAGGAAATTTTATGATATTTGGCACATACTTTTCTTTTGGCCCAAGGACAAACGCTATTAAAAATCCTGTTGAAATCGGTCCACTATTTAGTTAGTTTTTTTAGGCAAAAAACTTTCCGTCAGAAAATCCGTCTGTCCAGCCTATTTGCAAATTCCAGGATAGAGAGTATTGTATATAGTCACTCTCTTACTTAACATGCCATTTCTCTTGTAATAATCATCATACAAAACGGTTTGTTAGAAATTAAATGTTTTTTGATGAGCAGATTTAAGTAAAAGTATTACCTTTTCTGAATATTGTAATTATGTATAGCACAAATTTTCACTTATTTCCATAATAGAAAAAAAACCGTGTTATGTTAATCTTTTTTATCATAAAATATAACGATTATGTCCTTTCTATTTTTAACCATTGTGTATAAAAAGTATTTCTTTATAAAAATAATGTTTATATTTTATTAACGCCAACATTAGACATAATCATGTTTAAGCATGTTGTCTAACTTCGGTTTGTGTTTCTTTTTTCTAAATTTCTGGGTAATTTTAGATTGTAGCCCATAATTAGTTTTCTTTTAAGAATTAATTTCTTTGACATCTTTGTTTTTATAATAACACACGTACTTGGAATAGAAACAATAAAAAAACTAGACGTAATTATGAAAAAGCAATTTTTTTATTATAATGCGTTAATGTTTTTATTATAATTGCTTGTTATTGTTTTTATGGTATAATTATGTCTGTTGGTTGCTGTTGACGTTGTTGGCATTTTTTTAATTATATTTTTACATAAATGTTTTTAATAATAATTAGGAGTTGTTGTTATTTTTTGTTACTTTTGGTTTTGCATTCTCATCTACACAACGTATACGTGTTATTATTATAATGTTGTGGTTGTCACTTATACGCACAGTTGCACAATAATTTAAAATATTAGTTTGTTAAATTCAAAACTTTTTATTGTTTTTAATTAACGTTTTAATGTATGAACGTTTAAATTGTTTAAAAATAGAAATTCACCACATAATACTGTGTGTCACTTACGATATTTGAAAATTTAAAGGTCATATAACATTTATAATATTAAAAGGTCAAATAACATTTGTAGAATTTATTATTTGTATCGTACAGAAATATTTGATTCAAACTATTAAGATTTAGTCATGTGCATTCGTCCGAAAGAGTTCTCTTATCAAGACTTTGGCTATAATTAGGTGTGAGAAAATGCATTCTCCTCCACCATCCACCTTCTCAAAATGAGCAAGTCAGAAGTTAGTATTCTGAGTGGGCACACAGGATTACGAGCACATCTATGCAAAATTGGACATGCTGATTCAGACGAATGTAGAGCATATGGAGAGGACAGAGAAAAACTGAAGCACTTTCTTTTCCACTATCAGGCATTCGTCCGAGTTAAATCCAAGTATCTTAGAAATGATGGTATTTTGGAAATAACATTCCTGACTTACTTAGGAATTAAGTCCAGCATCCTGGGTTTCTAATCATTGAAAAATAAAACATTCAGTGAACAATTTTATTTTTTAATGAAATGGAGTGCACAACAGCCTAGGTGTATTTCTTAAGATTTGATGTAGTATACATCTTCCTAACATAACACTATAGTCAAGTATTTCAATGGTAATATAAAAGCTTTATTAAATTAAAACCCCTTTATTTAACTAAAACAAATTAAAATAAACCAAACATCTTTAAACTGAGTTTTTATTGGCCGCATTAAAATAAAAAGTTAAATCTAACACTTAAAAATTTAATACAAAAGAAAAAAACATGGTATTTTTATTGTTTGTTTAATCCTTAATTAAGTTCAGCAACTTATTAACTTATTTTTTTAAACAATATAATTTTTCATTTCTTTCAAAGACAACCTGTGTACTACGTTTTCAGTTTACTGACATAAGAGGCTGTAAGCTAATAAAATGTATATAAGTATTGCCAAAAGCAATAAACAATTATATTGTTTATGTATTTAGGTTTAACAAATTTCTTGTTGTTCCTTACTGGTGTTCAAGAAAGCTAAATTATTTTATTAACTTCCGTTACACACATCCGTTACCATGCGATTTTATGTTTTCTTTTACTTTGTTGATAAAAAATAAGATTTTTCTCTACATTTTAATATCGTTTTATATTTCACACAAATTGTCAGGTGTTTTGTTTTTATATTATTTACCTGGGTATATAGAAGGATATTTGGTGTTATTATTTTTATTTCTTACTCAATCATTTTACGTATTTTTATGTTGTTTGATCATCTGAGATTATTTGATTTTTTTTTTTTTGTTCTACAACTTCTTGCCATTTGTTACCTTATCGTATCATATCATATCACATCACAACTCAAATATCTTAGCACAATACACTTTTTTTTGCTTTTCATCACTTTAAGTATAGAATTTATAATGTGTCTGAAAAACATCATCACCTCCATCACGAGCAGCTCTTCGTTGTTGTCGTCATCATCGTCATCATCCGCCCCCTATCGATTCTCTTGGTATTTTTATGCAAAACAATTTTTATTATGTGGATTCGTTTCCGTTTTTTTTTTTCTAAAAAAAGCAAGAGGATGTAGAATATAAAAAAGAAAAACAAACCTTAATCAAATCAATCACATTGTGAAGATATTTAAGACATCTTCTACGAACCAAAGTGTAAACATTCTTATGTTTCAAGCAGCAATCACTTGATGTTGTTTACGGCCAGGTATTAAAGGAATATGAGTAGTAACACTTTTCTAGTTGTAGACAATTTATTAGTATTTCGGATTACTTACGGAAGTACTTAAGTAGATTTTCATAAAATTTTGTTTGAGAATTCCAAATTTTTGCTTTTACATGGCCAAAACACTTTCTCTAATTTCTTCTGTATTATATAAATTTGTTTTGAAACGGACATTTTGGAAATTATTCTAATTTAAACTAAAATTCAAAATTTGTTGTTTGTTAGTGTGAATCAATTTATGTTTGGAATTATAAAAAGATTTATAAAATATAATCGAAAAAAATTTAACCAAATTATAAACCTTGCTACTACTTATATCCTGTTGGAACTTCTGCCATTTTAACAATGGTGATTCCTATGGAATACTTAGTTGAAACATTTTGAACAATGCTACATTTATCCCAACAGAAATTTCTCTATGGGTATTTGTTGTCTTTATGGTAACAACACTTATTCCCTATATATTGACTCAACTCTGTATAAACCTATTAGAGTTGAAATATAACCACACTTGTTCCCTAAGGGTTCTCTAATAACTCTTCCCTTTGTTACAACAGGTTTTCGTGTATAACAACTTACATTAACTTAATCAGATAACTATGGACGCGATCCAAAAGACTTTTTGTACTGGTAGTACGTTTTCCCCGGGATTTCGATAGCATCAAGATGAGACAAGGTTCATGAAAATAATATGTCCGAAGTGGTAACACAATTGAATCGTGTAAAACTATTGCGAATTTTTTTCAAATGGTGGACTAAATAAATTCTGACGTTAAATGAGTCTGATTCAATTAAAGTCCAATATTGCAATGATATATAAACATCAGCAAAAATTCATTTTATTAACTATAGTAGGATTAGGTATGAAAAACACGTTTTAGCCATTTATTTATGATATAGAGGCGAATATATCAGACAAATTATAACTTTCAATTCTATACAAATATATTGGTATTAATTCAATGAGAACTATTTCAATCCATTCTTTGTCGGGTAAAACAACACACACTCACACAACATAACATATAATGGTTATTTTCAAGTTTAAATAGTTGTAAATGACATAATATGTTTTCCTTGTTATTATTTAGTTGTTGTAAAGATAACTATGGTTCAGGTTAACATATTAAAATTTATAATTGTCATGAAAATGTTTACAGTAACTTAAATATGGTTTAAATAAAATTTTAATAACAATTATATATTTTCGAAAACAATATAATGTTACAGTGACCATTGTAGTAATCATGTCGTATCATGTTTCATAAATGTTTTATTATTAATTAAAAAACCATAAGCTAATTAAAAAGTTTCGAATAAATTCATGAATTTCTTTGAAATTCGTGTAAGATGAACTTTTTTTAAATTTGCTAGAAATGATATAACCCATCAATGCAAATCTTTGCTAAAAATATAACATATGAAATCGTTAACAAATACCAACATTTTCCAAATAACATTCAAATGTCAACTCTTAATCCTTGCCTTTACACCGGTGTTATCATATCTCAAATCATAAGTACTAAATCGTGTACTCATATGTATAAAATGTTGAAACTTGTGAGTTTATTTGTATATTTTACTGTTTAAATTGATACGATACAAATATCCAGGCTTTAAGTCAATCTCTAAACACATCAACATTATTTACTAATAACTATGTAAATATTAAAACATGTAAGTACAATTGCTAACATATAAATAGCATTAAAAATAAAAAAAAAAATAAAAAAATTCTTTGAATTGAAATTTATTATATGTTTCCATTACGTATTTTTAGTAAATGTTAGAAACAGTTGGAAAACGTTGCTACTTGTTTAATCGCAGCTGTACGCAATTGTAGTGTTCTATTTCCAATTTGATTACGTATTTTTTTCTAGTTCTTTGTTACTTTTCTCTATTATTCCACCTTAATATTCTCCCAATGGAAAAATGAACTTTTTATTTGTATTATTTTGGTTTGATTTTCAGTTTTGTATTTTAGGTTTTTTTTCTCTACGTATATCTTTTTAATCATTGACTGCAATCAATTCATCTTTATGATACAGAAGAGTAAAATAAATATTGTTGATTAAAGTACACAGATACCAGAGTAGTTCACACTCATATGGATATAAAGAGAATGTAAGGTTTTTTTTCTGGTACAATAGCCCAGCAAAAATTTTAGTTAAAGATAAAAAATAAATCAAATAAAATTACCATTAAAAATAAAAAAGATAATTGTTTAAATTTAAACAAGAGTAACCATTATTTTTAACAAAATTCACAACATAATATTGTTAACTAATACTAGAACAATTTCACATCATGTTCGTTGGCATTCTCATTTAGTATGTATTAAAAACATGTATAGTTGGGAATAGAAGAGAAACATAACTTATTTACCTTAAAGTGTTGTAACAATATGATGTTAACATTCAATGTATATATGTATATTTTGTTACCAACATTTTTTTTATATTTTTTTAGTGTTGATACAATTGTATGCGTGTGTTTATTAGAAGCAAAACTTAATTGCATGTTTTTCATACGTCTACCGTTCAATTTCCTATAGTGACAATCGGTTGTTAGTTCATTTATTTATTTTTAATTTTTCCCTATTTTGAAAGCTGGGGTATAGAATGTAATTAAAAGTTGTGATAAGTGTAACATGTGACAAGTACTTATAATTTTAATGTGTGTATTTTAAATAAAACTGTTTTATTAAACGAAATGTATTTTTAAATACAAAAAAATATTCGACACAATCACTCAAGCAATTCGGACGGGTAAGGTCCGAATACCCCTACATTCATCCTGTATCATACAGACAAACTTATTTTCAACGCTAAGTCCTAAAGTCACTTTTCCGTTATCTCGGCAACAGCGACAAATTTATCCAGACTTATAGATTTTACTCTTTTTACCCTTTTTACCAGTCTCTTCCCCCAATTTGGGTTTAAACCACAGCCACCACCTGCACCCCGAAAGTCCGAAATTCTGTCCTGAGTGCTACTGGACAAGATTTACTGGTAGCACCTCTTTTCCCCGGAATTTCAATCATAACCATATAATACCCTACACCATGAGTATATTTTTAAAATTTTTATTTTTTATAAAGAAACTTTTATGTTGAATATTACCATAATTACAAAATATTTAAGCAATTTATTGATAAAAAAAACTAAAATTTCTAACTGAGGCTTTATATAGGTCAAATATGGGCCGATCCTCGGTAAATTTAGGAAAAGGATATATTTTTAAATAACAGTTAGTTTTGTTGAGTTTCATTGCGATACAAATGGTTACAAGTCAATTTTAGACGTTTAAGACATTTTTTGAAGGGGGTTTGTATGGGGGCTAGGGTCAAATAAGGGCCGATCCTAACGAAAATCTGTAGTGTCATTTATACTTATATAAAACTTATTTGTGCCAATTTTTAGAGAGATAATAGAATATTTGACGAATTATGGCATAAAAAGTTCAAATCGGTAGGTACGATTGTATGGGGGCTTGGTGAAATAATGAACCGATTTCAACCATTTTTAATAGGATTCGTCCCTGTGCAAAAAAATATGCTTGGTCCAAATTTCATCAAATTATCTTGAAAATTGCGGCCTGTACCTTGCGCACAAGGTTAACACGGACAGCCAGCCAGCCGGACAGACGGGTTCTGAATCGATCGGTATACTTTAAGGTGGGTATTGGACCAATATTTTTGTATGTTACAAACATCAGCACAAACGTATAATACCTGGTGTAGGGTATAATTAAGATCATTTGAACAATATGGGTTGTCTTTCTAAAAACAGGTTGATATAAAATAGTAAAATAATTATTCTATAAAACTCAATGCTGTATAATTCTTAGAATATTTATATTCTAACATGTGTTACTTTTATAAACATATATATTTAAGTTTATTTTCATTTCGGAAATATACATACATATGTATGTATGTGGGTTTTTATTACTTTTTAAATCCCAATTATTTATTGCAAGAACCGAAAAAGAATTCTTATGAAAAAGCCATATCTGGCTTTAAAATCGTGGCTATGGAGGGGAACGAAGGGAAAGACAAAAAACTAAAATTGTTATAAAAATTTCAAGATCTTACATGTATTATATAACTATGTATGTATACCCAGCAAAATCTTTACTTACCCGGTAAGTAGTCAAGTAATATTGGACAGAAGTGTAATTAGTCATTACCCAACTTTTCCGGATTTATAATTGATTTTACATTTATTTTTATGTTTGCTAATCTACTCTCTTACTCGATGCCCCATTAAAAAGTAATGTTATCATTATATCTGAAATGGTTTCCATACTAATGTCAATATCAACATTTCTTGAAAAACCTTTCAACATCGACTACGGTTAGAAACACTATATAATTCCTTAATGGGCATACGCTATAGACAATTGACTATAAATTCTATTCAAAAAAAAAGAAAAATAGTTAATGTTATTGATAACGACAACTCCTTACCATGTAATGTATGAAATAACTACATTATATACAATACTCGTTATCAAAATTTGATAATATTTTACTGGGTAACTATATATAACGATATATAACTAACAAAACATATAGACGTCTGAATAAATAAAAATTAATTTAAAGGAAATTAAAACTTTGATTTTAAACCGGTCACGGCTATTCGCCAAATATTTGATAGATGTGAACGTCTTTCCGGACAGCAGTAAACTCATGTAGATATTCTTATGATCAAAAATGCTGGTAAAATTTTTTTATACATTTATTTTCTATTTAAGTCGTCCAAACCTATTGCAGCATATATAATGTTGAATACGTGAGAATTTTAAAATAAATTATAAAAATAAAAGTTTTAATATTAGTTTTTCAGTCAAACATTCAAGTAATATATAATTTAGTTTGCTGCATTACTTTCTGTTATAAATAGATTTTGGTATTAAATTATTTTTAGTGACTTTTTTCAATCGTTATAAAAAATAAATAAGAGTATTATATTTAGCTATAACGAATCTTTTACATCCATCTCTCAGGCCTTTAGTAAGTTCAATTATAGACCAAACTATTAGTTATTATAGAGAATCAAATATAATAAATTTACCCAAAAAATAGTGATTACGTCTTTTTCGTCAAATATTTAATAGTTCTGAATGTACTTTAATGCAAGAGCAAAGAGTATACATGTATTCAAATATGTATATAATGTCCACTGTTATAGATTTATACATTTGCTGTGTGAATTGAACAGATGTGAATAATAAAAAATTTAAAAAATAAATCGATAAAAAACGAAACACCAAAAAAATTAATTTAAGTCAATAAAATGTTGGAAAGAAAATTTCTCACTAAAAATTTAAACAAAAATTTTTATGGCCAAGATAAACACTATTTCTGGAATGATAATGAACAGTGTAGCACAAATTGTATTAAAATAATAAAGTTAGAAAGTATAAATGGATGTGATCAGTGATTATTGAAATATGTACTATGTACATTAGGCAATATCACGATGTAGTGGCCAGTAATAATCTCATAGTGAAAACCAATTTCTTCTCTTAGTATTCATAATCTACGTGATTGGATACTAAAATTCAAAGTGGTACTAGCCACACATCGTATAAATGTAGTGTGTCAAAAAATGACATTTATTATGTTTAATAATTCCGACTTTTATTAAAAAAATATTCGGTTAGAGTACGCTTGGAAAAATACTTTTTCGACGAGCCTTTTGATATCAAATAAGTTTTGCTAATTTTTATAGGGATACTAGAAGATTTATTTAACATAATAAGGAGCATTAAAGCCAAACTTTGGGTTGTGTGGGGTCTAGGTGAATTAATGAATCGATTTTAAACATTTTTAATTGGCTTCGTCCTTGGATCTGAAGAAGTATATGTGCCAAGAGGACAGACAGGACTTTCTTCAATTAAATTTGTATATCCCACACTATTGTAATAGGGAAGGGTCTATAGCAACAATATTATCTGTCTGTAATGTAAACTTTAAAATCTACATACAAAATTAAATAGTTTCTAAAACTTTTTTGTTGATTAACAATTAATCATTTTAAAATAATGAATCAACTTTCCCTAAATAGTTTGCAAATGTGTTGGATATAAAATTAAAATTTAAAAAAAAATATTTTTCATAAACAACTTTTCTAACAAAAGTTTTAATATTTAAGGCAAACACTTACGTTTCAAACAGGATACAACAATTTTAAACAAATGGCCACAGATTTGTAGCATATGATGAATCTGCAAATGGAAAGAAAAAAGGAAATTCAATTAAAAATTGTGTTTCTTATTGAAGCAGGAAATAGCAAAAGTGACAGTAAAATACAAATATAATAAATAAAATTAATAAATGAAATATTTTCTAAATTGAATGTAAAAAAATGTGATAAATATTATGAAAATAAAGAACAACAAAGGAAAGAAGTTTAGAGTTTTAAACATTTTTCGCAGAACAAAACAAATGATTTTATGTTAATTTATTTTGTGGCAGAACCTCCCATATTCTACAAATTTGTTGAATGAAGAATAATACTTGACTGTTTTCTAAAAAAAAAAAACTGGAAACATCATCATTAACATCGTCATCTTCAGCATCAGAGGCCGTAAAAGCAACAGCATCATCTGCGTTACCCAACCGCAGTTTATGCAAAATTTATACAAAAAAATTAAAAAAATACATTGAAAAGTTTGAGAGTGATGATAAAAATAGCACAAGTAAAATGTTTAATGAAAATAATAACAAAAAAAATTAAAAATAAATACTTTTATGTATACGAGTACACGAGTTAGCAAATACACTTTCAAACCCGTGAAAAGTTTTTAAAAATTTTTAAGAATTTCATAATGTTCCAAATAAGATTTAGTGACGCACAAAATTTTCACTTTATTATAAATACTTGTAGTCGTAAGTATAAACATAAATATGTTTTCTTTTTCATTTAAATATTTTTTTTTTTTTTTGCTTTTCTTTAGTCTTTCATAAAAATATAAAAAAAATGTACCAAAGAATAATTGATTTACACCAACTTTATGATACCCCTTAGTTATATAAAGTAATTTTTGATAATATGATTTTTGAAAATTTTAAAAGAGTTTCGGTTTAAAATAAAATTTTCATTTCACTTGAAGAGATGTGTAATTAAAAAAATTAAATTTCCAGTTTTAAATGTTTTTCGCTGAGTTTTAAAAAAAGGATCAATAACGAAATCTATCTCTCACAAGTTCCCTTAAGGTATAAATAAAATTGTTATTCATTCCACTGTAAAAATGTTTTTAACATTAAGAAAGATTTAAAAGGATTTATAAGTTTTTATCTTAAAGACCTCCCTTTAGATGTAAAAATCCTAAATTTTTTTTAATCTTTAACTAGATGTTACAAATATTATGTTTAAACCAACATTACTTTTTGTAGCACTAAACCCCCAAAAAACACATTAAATAATTGAAAGATTTTCTTATTCATTTGCTCACACAATAAAAGAGCAACAGTGAACAACATTAAAAAATGATAAATTTGCGATGAAACAGCATTGTAGCATTGTAGTATCCTCGAACTAAACTTATGACTCAGAAAATAAAATATAATTGTAGAAAAGCGAAGAAAATCTTCAGCTACATACATTCCCAGAAAAAAAAACTCAATAAACATTTCAATGACTTCTACTTACGGTCTGCATTACATTTATGTACTCTTATAACGACTTACACATGGTCAGATAAGTAAGTTCGCAAGCAAAAAAAAAAAAAAATACAACTTCCAAAGAAGTGGAAAAAAGTAGAATTTACTCCATGGAAGTACTGAAAACAAACCTAAAGAAGTTATGATTTTAACTCCAAATTTACTACATCTAAAGTCAACCTGAAGAAGTAAATTTTATGCTGTTTTTTTTTTATTATTCGAAAGTGAAATTGTATTATTATAAAATAATTTGACTTAAATAATATTTACAATAATAAAATTAATAAAACAAATGCCCAAAAATAAAATGTTTATCTCACAAAAAAGTAAGAACTATTTTCGCTTCTTCGGAAGTCATTAAACATCACTTCCACAGAAGGAAAAAAATCACTAATTGCTACTTTTGAAGTAGTGATAAATGTTATACGCAGCAAGTTTGTACAACAAAACATTTTTTTAACTATTAATTTACAAGTACTTATATAAGTAATGATTTTTAAGCGAGCGTGATAGAACCTTGCCTCTAATGTCATCACCGTGTTAAAAAGCTAACGAATAGTATTTCACTCATTACATTTCAATATAAGTTTTTGCTGGGTACATATGTATGTACTGTACATGAATGTTCTTTTGACGTAAAGGAACCACAAGTTACACAGACAGCAGCACTTAAATTTAATACAACTCAAGTCAAATAAAAACCGCCGAGACATTTGATTGATGTTTTATAATCCCGAGGAAAAGGAATATGAAATGCTTATTGTATTTTAATAAAATGTCGACTATTAAAATACTAAAATGTATTTATATTAAAGTATCTAATAACCAAACACATACATATGTATGTTTAAATGTCAGCAGTGGGTAATTTTATAAAAATACTATATATTTTAAATAGAATACATAACAATATGTGTCACAAAGTTGACACAAATATTTGAATTTACAATTATTTTCATACATACATATGTAGGTATATTTCTACATTAATATAAATATTGGTATGGCCGTGACTGATCTATAAACATTTTTTTAATAAACCATCTTCACATTATATATTAGATAAAAGCGAAGGGAAAATTAAGTTAAAAGCTTTTAATTTAAAAATGCTTTAATGTTCAACATAAAGAGAGAAATGATAATGAATGTACCATTTGTATTACCTTAATTTCCTTTTGTTTTTTTCTGCAATGCAACAGGTTTGAACAAAAAAGTTCTTGTCATTATGTTTACAAGACATAAAAGTAATAATCAAAAAAGCATAATAACAGTTACAAATTCTTTAAAAAAAAGTTTGGGGTTTAAAACATCCCTAAGCTGTTATAGTGAAAAAAAAAACAAAAAAAATATATAAGAGTAATTTTCGGAAAGGAACATTAGAGGGGGATCTACTAATATTAGATAGTTATTTAAATAAATCGTCCAAAAATTAATTCCATAATTTTGGATTTCTTGAAAATAAACTTATTTTCTGTAGGAGTATAAATTGAAAAAAATTTTAATCCACAGATAATTTTAGGAAATTTTTCATTTTCTATTTATAACAAATGTTTCAACAAACCACCAACTCTAAATTAAATCAAGTAAATTTGTATCTCTTAAACAGAAATACATTTACAATAAAAAACTTAAATTATAACTGTAATAACAAGATTAAAAGTAATAAATGTATCTATGTTTAAAAGGACTATTATCAGTAAAATACTGTCTGTACATCAGACTCACATACATACATTGATACATATGTACTTGTCCTTAATACATAGAAATTTTTTTATCAAAATATTCACAAATATCTTGTCTAGATGATGTTAACAAAAGAATTTCAACACAAACGAAAGAAATAAATAAATCAAGATTAAAAGAAATAAAATAAAATGTTTAAAAACAGTATGAAAGAACAGAAAGAAATTGTGTTGTGTTAAATGATACAGATAATAAAGAAATCAAATGAGAATGGAGCAACAAATGTAATAAATGATTTTTCTACCAAAATAATTTAAGTAAACAAAATCATGTAAAGAATATTTATACAAAATTTAAAATATTGATCAAATTGTTTTATTAAAAAAAAACGAAAACTGATGACAGTCAGTAACCTTTTATAAAGGGAAAATGGGTTTATTCTTATTCCTTGACATTGTATCACTAAGTTATTGGATGCAACTTTTATTCCTTAAATAAGTCGGCTGAAGCACCAAATAAATAGGGATGCAAATAAGGACTTAGACCTCGGATTTGTTACTCTACAATAAAGAAATACTAAATATCAACTGCATTACTTAGAATGAATTTAGTAATGACTAACTAACTAACTAACTAACTAACTAACTAACTAACTAACTAACTAACTTACTAACGAACCAACTTACTAAGTAACTAACAAACAAACTAACTAACTAACAAACTAACTAATTAACTAACTAACTAAATACCTAACTTACTAACTAACTAACTAACTAACTAACTAACTAACTAACTAACTAACTAACTAACTAACTAACTAATCAATAATTGAATGTATTATAAAAATAATGTAAAAAAAATAAGTTGATGATTAAAGCAATCAACATAATAATTGATTACTTACAATGTTAGACGTATACTTGATCAATGTTAAAGGAATACTGGACCTTTATTTATATGGTCTCTCTGTAGTGAAGTTTATACAAATTAGAAGCCAAATATTATCTAAACAAATATATATAAAATTTCATATTTCAATTAACAACGACATTGTATTAAAATACTTAATTGCAATAATCACCAAATCGTCTCATACATATATAAAAGTTATCTCAAAAAATTACATATTTAATTAACAGGATCTCATATAAAAAATATAAGAAATTACAAACTAAATGACAATCTTAGAACTACCCTTATCACTGTCATTAAGGATATTAATGAAAAAATATGTTTTTTTTTTTCTTTTTGGTGTAAAATATTTAAAATGTAAATATATTTAAATACGTTTTAAAACTACAACATTTGTGTATAAAAACAAAATACGAACTATATAGAGATAAAAGGACAGGACGGTCGGTACATAACGAAAACATGACAGGGGGGTTTGATTGGTGGTTCAAAAGATAAAGTAGCAAGACTTTAAGTAGGATTTAGTTGAATGTACTTTATGCAGATTTAACACTGAAAGTATTTACATGTGTTCAACATGTCAGATGCAGAACTGACGCAAGTACTTTGGATTTGGCAGACGTATTAATGTAAACTTTTGAGTAAATTTAAGTTTATGTTTAAAAATTTATATGAAATTATAAGTGTTGCCACCCACTTTTTATATATGTTGATAACTTTTGTAAAAGGAATAAAAGTTTTAGTGTAATAACAAAAGTTAACTTTTCAAATAAAATATTAAGGAAAAAGTTTTAATATTTTGTAAAATTTATTATATCATTATATGTATGAGAAAATATTATTTAAATGATATTTAAGAAAGAAATACTTATTTCATGTAAATTTCAATCTATATACATTAGAATGACCTCAAATACAAAAATTTTTAATATTTTCTTTGCAATATATACGGAAAAATACCAAAATTCTCAACAAGATAATGATCATGAACAAGATCACTAATTATCAACAAGTTTACAACTAATTCAGATTTTTCTAAGATCGAATTAACTTTTTTTAACAATAATTTTGTTAGGGTTCCAATATATACATACATATGTGCATATTTAAAAAGATATACTATACATACATAAGTATATGTATTTTGACATATTCATGTGTATTTAAAAACTTAAGCCATTAATTTATTTGGTTTATAATGTTGTTATAACACTTCAATCTAGATGGCACTTAAACATTAAATTAATAGAAAATGTCATTTTACACAAAATTTCATTTACATCGACTACAGTTTATGTGAAGTTATCAGTATATTGGTAACATAATTATTTATTTTAGTAGAATGTCAAGTGTTATTTTATGTATAACTTTTTTTGCACCGGATAAATGTTAATTAAATGATCGAAAGATAAATTTTGTATATGTATAATGTTTAATAACAACACAGAAATGCCTGCAGTCACTAATCAATTAAATTAAATACAAAATTGCGGATTTAGTTATTAAAAATTCATATTAAATATTTTTGGAATTTAGTTACAAAAAATTTTAATGAAAACTAATATTATAATTGTATTAAAATTTAACTAAATAATGTTATATTTAAAATACTTTTTCGTATAAAATAATTCCTTGAGGTACATCGTCAGTACTTTCGTAAAAATGCGACGAAAATCAAAGTTGAAAGGAACATTTCTATCTAAATCATAACAAAAATTAAAATATAAAACAAGTAGGAGTATTATATTCGGCTATGCCGAATCTTATATACCCACCATTTTATTTTTATACTCATATTTTTAGGCCAGTTATAAGCGTTAAAGTAATTTTCTGAAGGGAACCTTATATAGGGTAAATTATGGGTCGAATCTCATAAAATTTGGTAGACAGAATTTGATTCGTATTAAATTTATTTTTTTTATTTATTTATTTATTTGTGTCGAATTTCATCGCTACACTTGTAATTTTAAGCCATTAATAAGCGTTGCAGACATTTTCTGAAGGGAACCTTCTATGGGAGGTAGAGTCAATCATGGACCGATCCTCATAAATTTTTTAAGGGTGTGAAGTTAAATTCGTCGGCCAGATACGTCCCACAACACATTTGTCAAATACGTTCCACATACTGTAAAATTCGTTTTCAAATTAAATTAATTGAT
>NC_060952.1:29293425-29468693 GCF_022045245.1 Lucilia cuprina
AAATCAATTAATTTAATTTGAAAACGAATTTTACAGTATGTGGAACGTATTTGACAAATGTGTTGTGGGACGTATCTGGCCGACGAATTTAACTTCACACCCTTGGAAGTTTATGAAGTAAATTTGATTTGAATTAATATTTTTTTGTACACCGTTCATATTAATAAAAATATTATGATTTTTTAAAGTCTTTTTTTATAAAATTTAATTACTTACGTTACCACCTACTTTTCAATGGCCACTACCAACCATATGCAATACCATTAAGTGCTTTTATAATGACTTACATCTAATCAGATACGTAAGTACTTTATTTTGGATTTTTTACCTTTTAATTGCATATTTTATTGTATTTAAACTGCTTTTCACACACACACAGAAGTAAAATAGCTTTTCAGTGAAAACCATTATTGGAGGCATAATACAATAACGATGCAGTGGAATTGTGAGTGAGACACCGGACCAGCGAACAAAAAATCCAGGTTCCTATTCTGTGTAAGCATTTTTGTGTTGCGTTTTAAAAACAAAATAACTTTTCAGTTTCATATTTTTAAGCGAGGGCGGTAGGCAATTGTATTCAATGCTATCACGAATTCATTTCAAGTTACTTTTGAACCAAATGCTTAAAATTAAAAACAAATTGTCTTATTAAAAAAACCTTGCCCCACGTAATTAACAGTCAAATATAAATTTTTGTACATGGTTCAAGTCGGTCACAAAAACTAGCACTTGATCAAACTAATTTCTGTTAATTGCAGTACCTTTATCCAATGTCCGTCAATCTTCAGAGCACATAGTATTATAATAAGTTAATGATTAAATGTCTATCGCTAAGAAAATTTTTAAGATGAATATCTTTTATTAATATCTGATAAATCAGATTCATAATATAGCCCCTTTTTAATATAAACAGCGCATACAAAAGGGGCAAATTATTATCCAACCCTAATACTTGGACGGTTTTCTGAATTATGTCATATTTATAAATTAGAAACCAAATATAAAATGTATGAAAAATATACCAAATAATGTTAATTTATTTGGAAGGAGACAACCCACCTTCCTGCCTTAAGTTATATTATTTCGATAATAAAACGTGAGAAAAAACAAGTGTCTCATTACTTTTAAACCTTGTGTCTAAATTAAATTTCAAATATTAATCATTTTTTTATGGAAAATGAAAACTTAAATATATAAAAAAACAAATTATTATATGTTAACAACAAATGACCTTAATGTTACACTCATATAACATTCGAATCAATTGTCAATAAAAATAAGTATTAAATAAAATTTCCAGGTATTGATCGTATATGACTGTAAAACAAATTGAACCATATTTCGATTTGATTAAGTACAATAAAAAAATAAAAACTTTTCATATTGACCTTTTAGAAAACAAGTTGTATAAAGAAAAGTTTCAAGAACATTTTAACACCAACAACAAGCAATAAAAATAAATGAAATTAAATTCGTTAAAAATTCTACGAGAAATTTGGTTAAAAAAGCTATTTTATGAATAATAACACTATTTGCATACATTTTAATAAATAAATTGTCTAAGTAAAGAGAAAAAACGTAAACTATTTTAAACCAACAATTAGTTAGTTAGAGATATTTGCAGCTCCTGCCAAAGTTATCTTTTAGCAGCTATATGCCAATGTTATCTGTTAGTTTTTAGAACTCTGGGTGCTTCGCTCCCAATCTAAATATAATTAAAAAAGTACCAAAATGTTATCTATAATGCACTGTGAATATTTACTTTCTAGTTTCTATATTTAAAAAGAGTAACATTGAAGAAATTAAAAAAAGGAATCTGTATTAAAAATATTAAAATGTATGTTTCTCGATTCAATTCTGTGTTTTGTCTTTATATAAGAAAACATACAAAAATTAACATTTAAAGAACGAACAAGTAGCAAAGAGTCACCTCTTATGGATTATCATCAATCATATTAAATTTTATGTTGCTATGTTCAATATTAAAGAAAATACTAAAAGTACTATTTGATGAGCAAAAAGTACTAAATATTTCCCTCTTCTAAATTATTTATTCAATCAGAGCCATGCAGATTAACATACAAGTGGAATAATGAAATAGTGGAATAAATTCTACATTTGTGGAAAGTTCAAATAAAAAATATTACCATTTTCTCTCATTTTGCCTACTATATGATTAAATAAAACTACAACATTTTTATAAAATTTAAGAAAAAGTATATTATTCTCGAATTATTTTCATAAAAAAAATTGAAAATTCGTGTGGAGAATAATTTTGAACTAAAATTAGAAAATTTTATTTAAAATGAACAAAAATGTTTGAATAAATTAATATTTCGTAAATTTTACCATATTTATTCAAAATTCCCTTTTTTCAATTTATGTAAATTAATTTTTTTAAGAATATTTTGCATTATACTAAAATATTTCGTACAAAACAACGAACGATTCGTACAATGTACGACATTTCGTATATATTAGGCAAGGATTTTTTTCTGTGTAGGAATACACTTTTTTGAAAATTAATTTTACAAAATATTCCGTATTTAAATCTATATATCACAGATATAACAAATATGATTTAAATTTGCATAAATTTGTTGTGGAAAAATTGTGCTTTCAAAAAGTACCAAACAGTTTACCCGAATTTGATTATATAGTGTCCTTTGTAAACGAATTTCAAAATAATATACAATTAGCTTATTTTGTGTGAGTAAATATATAAATTGGTATTTTTCAAATTTTTCAAATTGGTTCAATTAGTTTGAATAAAATTAAATTTCCTGTTTTTCCCCTTTTTGGTACTTATTTCCCCAAAAAAATAGTAAATATTTTGTTTAAATAAGTATTACAGAGTTATAGCCGTATTCATAAAGATATTAATCGCTTATTATACCCTACACCACTATAGTGGGGAGGGTATTATACGTTTGTACTGATGTTTGTAACATACAAAAATATTGGTCCAATACCCACCTTAAAGTATACCGATCGATTCAGAATCATTTTTTGAGTCGATTAAGACATGTCCGTCCGTCCATCCGTCCGTCCGTCCGTCCGTCCGTCTGTCCGGCTGGCTGGCTGGCTGTCCATGTAAACCTTGTGCGCAAGGTACAGGCCGCAATTTTCAAGATAATTTGATGAAATTTGGACCAAGCATGTTTTTTGGCACAAGGACGAAGCCTATTGAAAATGGTTGAAATCGGTCCATTATTTCACCTAGCCCCCATACAACCGTACCTCCCGATTTGAACTTTTTATGCTATAATTACGTCAAATATTCTGCTATCTCTCTAAAAATTGGCACAAATAAGTTTTATATAAGTATAAATAATATTGCAGATTTTCGTAAGGATCGGCCTATATTTGACCCTAGCCCCCATACAAACCCCCCTTCAAAAAATGACTTAAACGTCTAAAATTGACTTGTAACCATTTGTATCGCAATGAAACTCAACAAAACTAACTGTTATTTAGAAATATATCCTTTTCCCAAATTTACCGAGGATCGGCCCATATTTGACCTATATAAAGCCTCATTTAGAAATTTTAGTTTTTTATCAATAAATGGCTTAAATATTTTGGAATTATGGTAATATTTAACATAAAAGTTTCTTTACAAAAAATAAAAATTTTATAAAAGTAAAAATTGTAAAAATATACTCATGGTGTAGGGTATCATATGGTCGGCCATGCCCGACTATACTTTCCTACTTGTTTTAGGTTCATTAAGGGCGTTTCCCATACAAAATTCAACAATATAAGAAAATGGGGGTTAGTCCGTATAATAGGTATATATAATAAGAGGATGTCAATAATTATTATGTTACTTAGTTCAAAAGTTATAAAACACCAAAAAAGATACCAAAATCACCTTTGTTACATATTTTCCCCCCTTAAAGGTAATAACATCGAAAAAATGTCAGAGATCCATCTGCTCTTTTTAAGAGTAGAAGTAGATGTAATTTAATAATTTCTTGTATCACTGTGTAAGTTAAACAACAAAAGCTCTTTTACCCGGGTTTTCCCTTTTTACGCCCAAGTATATAAATATCCATCTACATATCTGAAAGACATCAACTGTCAAAATTTCATGGTTCTAGGATTAACTGTTTGGGCTTTGCAATGATGAATAAGTCAGTCAGAAACGCTACTCCTTTATATATCGTCAACTAAAACGCAAACGGGCCTAATTAACCAAAAATGCAAAATAGATTTTATTGTTAATTCTAATGTATTACTACATCAGAACAAATATCTTTACCAAAAATTAGTGATTTTATTGACAGGTAAAAAGTCTAATTTATCTCAACTATTATAACAACTGAAAGGTTTCACTATTAAACAATATGTTTATTTACTACAAAAAATCGCGTTTATAAAAACAAACTTTCCAATTTAAATAGTTCATTGCTTCTCCTGTAAAATTTTAAAAATGTTTGGGCCGTGGCCCTAAAGGTAACAAGTTTATCCTACAATATTTGTATAAATTAACAAGTTTTTAACATGTTTCCTTATACTAAAATTATAAATAAATATATGAAAGTATTTCTATAATTTTCCAATTATTAAGCTTAGTCATACAAATAAAATATAACCCTCCATCATTATTTTCTTTTCGTTGAAAAGCCTTGAAACCTCAACTAATTTACACTTGATTGTTTAAATTGAAAATCAACGCTTTTACAAAATTCATTCAGCCAGAATTTACAGATGGCTTAAATTAAAAAAGAAATGAGAAAAATATTAACATAAAGCAAACATAACAATAACAAAAGTCAACCAAAAAAATAAAAGGCAAATTCATTGGAAACTATTAAAATACACAAAAGTACAAACAAAATACACACAACTACACTAACACAGGAAGCGGAATTAGAAAAGGTTAAAGTAAAAATTTCAACAGCACACAAACACTTACATTAAAATCCAAATACTACCACAAAAAGTAGGATAAATGAATAAGCGAGAGTAAAAAATCCGTAATCAGTAAAATATTGTTTATAAAAACTATAATATTACTAGAAAAATATCAAGGTTAAATATATATGAAAAAAAATAATAAAATAAAAAATGCTACACAGTCACATACAGAAACGTCTCAAAGGTATAATCTTTACATTAAAATTCCGACACACAGACTTGGCCAGATTGTTTTCAAGGAGTCAATGTATCCCTTTATGCCAATGTTTATACCCTACACTACTTTAGTGGGGAGGGTACCCACCTTAAAGTATACCGGCTCAGAATCAATTTTTTTCGATTTAGCTATGTCCGTCCGTCTGTCTGTAAACCATTTTGTCAAACTACAGGCCGCAATTTTGAAGTTAATTGAATGAAATTTGGTACATGATCTTCTATTGTCATAGGGACGAAACCTATTAAGATCGGTCCATTATTTCACCTAGCCCCCATACAACTGTACCCCGAATAGGGCTTGTAAACATTGTAATCAAACTACAAGACGCAATTTTGAAGATAATTCAATGAAATTTAGCACATGATCTTTTATGGTACTGTAGACGAAGCTTATTGAAAATAGTTAACATCGGTCCATTATTTCACCTATGCCGCATAGAACATAACCCACCAAATAGGGCTTTTAATTTCATAATTATGTTTCATCGAAATAAAAGAGCGTCGAAGGAAGGGAAAAATATGTAGAATTTAATGATAAAGTGATAATTTTACAACAGGGTTGTCCTTTGTACTTGATTCCAACTACTTCTTAAATCATTCTCAAGATGTGATTGTATATTATTTTTTGGAGTTGTGAAGTTGTAAATTCAAAGCAAAAAGAAACAAAAAAGAACTTCTAAATAAGCGAATAAGAAATAAAATTTACTCAATGGAAATATTGAAAAAGTCCCGATGAAGTGATGATTCCGTATTCACTACTTCTAAAGTCATTCTCAAGATGTAATTTTTACGTTATTTTTTAAGTGAAATTGTAGCATCCCAAAACTACTTCCAAAGAAACGAAAAAATGTGATTTTTTAACACAGGCTTGTCATAGAAGATATGTCCTTTTTATATACCTTTTAAACTGCAGGGTTATACAAACATATTTGTATGTAGGTATAAGCATATTTGCTCCAGTGTGTATAATTTGTTAAAGACGATGGTTGCGTATACATATATGTATAAATAAAAAATAACTGTAAAAAATTCTGAAAATAATCCAAAATTACATGTGGTTGTGAAGATTTTTCCCATAAAAATAAAATAATAATAAAAAATAACATTCAACCAAACGAAATGAAACTAACACACGGCTGATAAACTTATACGACCTTAGACAATATATTTTATTTTGTGTTTTTTTTTCATTCTATATTAAATGTTTAACAAACTTAAAGGATCTATTATTTTAGTAAATTCAAGTAAGTGCGATGCTTTAAGTGTTTCAAATAAAATTGTATTAAAACAATACTTTTGTCAGGCTAAAATGCGGCTTTATAATAAATATTATTATCAATATTTAATACACTTATGGATATGTCGAATCCAGAGAATTCATAAAATTTAAGAGTTTTTACATAAAAAATTTGGAAATTACAGAATTTCTTTATTTAAAGGTTTTGTCACATAAAAATCGACTGGTCATGGACAGTTAAAAAGTTCATAGATTACGTTGGTATGCAAAAAAAAAAAAAATATTTCGATCCTTTAAATGTTAGTGTATAATTTTGATAGCTTAAGTTCTCCTAAGTCGTAGTATTTTTCTTTAATAATTTTCGAAATTTTTCTTTAATAAATTTCGACATTTATATAAAAATACTTTGGGTATAAAAATAAAATAGATCAAAGTTTCCAAAACTGCAAAGGGCGTAGGAACAGTGTTGCTAACTCTTAGAAGCCCAAAAAAATGGATAAATTAATTTCAAAAATTCTGAAAAAATCAAAAAAACCTTAAAAAATAATATATTTTGCAACATTGTTATAAAAATCCCAGAAAAAAATACTTACATTGTAAAAAATTCTGAATTATTTAGCAATGCCTGTGCATCAGGTCTCAATTACTTTGGGATCGAACCCATAACCCCCAGACTGACAGTCTAGTACACTAGCATCTAACGTACCGGGGCTCCCACCTATTTTTTTTACAAATTACACAAGCATGAATGTATTTATTTTTCTATTTTGTTTTAAAAATTTTTATAAAGCTTAAAAAGAACCGAAAAGTCTTTATTATCCGGTAAGTAAGCAAGTAATATTGGAGAAAAGTCTAAATAGTAACTTTTTGGGTGATTACCTTTTTTTGTTGGAAGATGACCAAAAAATAACTGGTTCCAAATCTCAATGACTACGGTTAGAAATAATAACTAATTCCTTATTGGTCATAAGTACGCTATAGACAATTGACCACAATTTCTATTTAAGACAATAAATTTGTGTTATTGATAACGACAACTCATTACCAAGTAATGTATGAAATAACTACATTACCTACAATACTAAATACCAAAATTTGAAAATATTTTACTGAGAATTATCACAACTACCAGAAAAAACTCATATTGAGAAGTTTAAGATTTTAATATTAAACCTTTTTTTGAAGAAGTAGCGAATACTTCTTCATTAGCTTATTATTAACTACTTATTTTAACATGGTGATGATATTGGAGGCAAGTACATCTACGCTCGTTTAGAAACAGGTAATTAATCCCTTCACGCACAAAACTAAACCGCTTTTCTTTTTATAGATATGACTTCACCACACCCTTCATTTGACATATATCGATCATTTTCGATGAAAAATGGAAAAGGTGTTTTCGAAGGATATCGCAGGATATTTTTTGAAATAACCATTCACTGTAGGTGCGAACTCAAAATAACAATTTGAATCGACAAAAAGTTTAAGAAAAACTTGGGAGTTAAAAACGTACTTGCAATTTTGCTTACAAAGAAGTTGTTGTATAAAGGTAAACTTTTAATCAAATGCGCAAACAAAAAGCCAAAGCCAAAATAAAAAACTTTTATATCAGATTAAAAGAATATTATTACTAAAGTACTTAAAAGTAATGCAGACGGTTAAAATAATCACTAAAAAGTAAGTGTTTATATAAGTACAATCCATTACCGAGTTCTTGCTGGAACCATTTAAATATTTTAGAGAAATGTCATAATACTTATTACAAACAAATCTTTCATACAACTTTAAAAAGTAAAGTACTACCAATTATTTACTCATTGGCCTTCATTTAAAAATTGTATAATGGCTTTTTTAAATTTACTTTCACTTTCTATAACATTGTCCTACAAATACAAACATAAATATAATTTTTTTTATTCAATAAACTCATATAATTTAATTTATAAATTTGTTTGTACTAAAATAAGAACAAAAATAATAATAATAACTTCCAAGAAATGTTAAATAGCAGAAAACAATTATGTAAATTTTTATTTTACTTCAACATTATACACTTGTTCACTCTCCCCACTATAAAACACTTTTGCCCACACCCAACATTTGTAACAATGGTTAACCAAACAATGAATTTGTTATGTCTGGTAAAAACTTTTTACTTTCAAACTTGATTTTCTTGTTCATTCTCGACTAATTTTGTAGTCAGGCCTTTATTGCGATTATAAAATGGAAAATTGCTTACAATTTTCATTTAAAATTGTTTTTCTTCTTGTTTTTGCCTATTGAGTTGTTAAAATGTGGCAAAGGATAAATGGGGAAAAAATCATATAAAACATTTATGATTGACAGTATAATAAAACTTTTCCTTTCAAAGACCTTTAAATATGTACGAGTTTTTTTAATATTGAAAATAACAACAAAAACAAAAATTATATTTGTACAATGTACATTAAATAAATCGATAGAAAATATTTCTTTTTAGTATTTAAAAAAAAACAACGCGAATAAATAAAAGTTTGTTAAACGAATTTTATGATTTCTTTGCTGATTCATGGTTTTTAAATATTCAAGTAGTGTATGAAAATAATGAAAAAAACATTTAAAGAAAATCAATGAAACATATGATACAAAATTTAGTGTCACAAAATTGGATTCTTTGAAAAATTTGTTTTAAGGATACGAACACGTGCAAGTGGATTATTGTTGTTAATAAATTAAAATTTTATTTTTCATGAAAATTTACTTTCATACCCAGAAGTACTTGGTAATCACTTGCACTTACACAATAACTTACTTTTCAGTGAATTGTTTTACCTTCTGTGAAAGTAATGTTTATTGACTTCCAAAGAAGCGAAAAGAATCCAATTTTTTTTAAATTGAAGGCATATTATTTTGTAACGATTTTTTTCAATCAAACTAATTTTATTTTGGAGTTAATTGATAAATGCGTAAACTCTACTTCTTTTTCGCATCTTTTAAAGTTCTTTTTTGGTGTAATTCTTTTAAAATACTCTTATAATGACAACTGTTTTTTAAGCACACACAGTATTGGTGGGACAACTAAAAACGAACCAAAAACCCAGGTCTCAATTAACACCCTATTTGTTAGTACCTTTATAAGTAGTAATAAGTAAGCGAACTTGGTAAATATTTGCCTCCAATGTAACCACCGTGTTAAAATAATAAGTCAAAATGCTAATGAAGAAGTAGCGAAAATCGGGTTTTAACTCCTTTTTATTGGGAAATTATTCAAACAACAAATTCAGAACAAAATTTATGTTACCAATTTGCCTAAAGTAAAGAAGTGGCCAAAAGCGATTATAGGACATGTCATCAATGTATACTAGACACATTGGAAGGTTATAACAATCATCGGACTTGCAGTCACAGAATATGTCGGAAAATTCAGCGAATACACAAGCTTCCAGGCAGAAGTCCAAGCAATAATGGAATGTGTAAATTGGATTTGAATAAATATGACGCCTACAATGATTGATATACAGGTGTAAGAATTAAATCTAAAACCGTATTGGATTGTAAGAAAACTTTAACTAAATATTCTCTCAAAGATAAGGTTTACATCAAATGGGTACCAAGTCACTCAAGAGTAATCAGCAACAAAAGGGCAAACGTAAGAGCTTGAATGAATGAGAGAATCTCATAAGGCCTCTTGGAACAATGAAACGGTGGGCAGAACCACAAAGATCCTTGGGTTGGCTGACCCTGATGAGAGCAAAAAAAGAATGAACAATGACAGGCCCGATAGTGGCCTAGATGTATTCCTTCGGATTTAATATCCTATCAACCTTACCATGTGACCACAAATGAAAATTTCATATCTGTATTATCCAATATTATTTTTAATTTTATTTAAATTTTCAATAGAATACGGAGACAAACTTTAAAATAAAACAAGTAAGATTGTTATATTCGGCCATGCCGAATCTTATATACCCACCATCAAATCATTCATGTTTATGTAGAATTTTACTGATGTACTCACATTTTTGGGTCAGTAATAAGTCTTAAAGTCATTTTCAGAAGGGGACCTTGGTAAGGTCAATTATAAATCCATTTTCATTAAATTTATGAAAATGATTTTATTTCCTATAAAACTTTTTTATGTCGAACTTTATTGCTTTATATATGTATGTTATGAGCAGATATGAGCATAAATTTAAGTTCTCATTAAACATGTTTGTGTTGAATTTCACCGCTATTGATACATCTCTTAGCGATAAAGTTATTTTCTGAAGGGGGCATTATAATAGGGATATGAGAAAACGTGAACCGATATTCTTACTTTCAATAAGGATCGATCCTTATAAAATTTGACAGGGAGATTTTGGCTCGCACGAAACTTGTGTATGTAGAATTTTGTAGTAATGAGCGTTGAATTCGTTGTCTAAAGGGCACCTTATTAGGGGGTTAGATAATGATTCTCTTAGCCAGTTATTGTCTATAAAGTCATTTTCTAAAGGGGACTTTATATGGGGGGTAGGGTCAATTATGGACCGATCCTTATAAAATTCTACGAAAAGATTTATGTCCCAATAAAACATGTTTGTGCCGAATTACACCGCTATTGATGCTTCTGTTAGTCAGTTGTGAGCGATAAAGTCATTTTCTAAAGGGTACTTTGTATGGGGGGTAGGGTCAATTATGGACCGATCCTTATGAAATTCTATGAAAAGATTTATGTCCCTATAAAACATGTTTGTGTCGAATTTCACTGCTATTGATGCTTCTATTAGCGAGTTATTCGCGATAAAGTCATTTTCTGAAAGGGGACTTTATATGGGGGGTAGGGTCAATTATGGACCGATCCTTATAAAATTCTACGAAGAGATTTATGTCACCATAAAACATGTTTGTGCCGAATTACACCGCTATTGATGCTTCTGCTAGTCAGTTGTGAACGATAAAGTCATTTTCTGAAGCGTACTTTGTATGAGGGGTAGGGTCAATTATGGACCGATCCTTATGAAATTCTATGAAAAGATTTATGTCCCTATAAAACATGTTTGTGTCGAATTTCACTGCTACTGATGCTTCTCTTAGCCAGTTATTGGCGATAAAGTCATTTTCTGAAGGGGACTTTATGTGGGGGGTAGGGTCAATTATGGACCGATCCTTATAAAATTCTACGAAGAGATTTATGTCATCATAAAACATGTTTGTGCTGAATTACACCGCTATTAATGCTTCTGTTAGTCAGTTGTGAACGATAAAGTCATTTTCTGAAGGGTACTTTGTATGGGGGGTAGGGTCAATTATGGGCCGATCCTTATGAAATTCTATAAAAAGATTTATGTCCCCATAAAACATGTTTGTGCCGAATTACAGCGCTATTGATGCTTTTGTTAGTCAGTTATTGGCGATAATGTCATTTTCTAAAGGGGGCCTTATATGGGGGCTAGGCGAAATCGTGGACCGATATTGCCCATTTTCAATACCATACAAACTGGATCAACTATAAGTATCTGTGCAAAATTTCAGCTCGCTAGCTACTTCCGTTTGGACTCTATCGTGTTTTCAACAGACAGACAGACAGACAGACAGACGGACAGACGGACAGACGGACAGACGGACAGACAGACAGACGGACAGACGGACAGACGGACGGACATGGCTAGATCGTCTTAGAATCTAATAAGGACCCAGAATATATATACTTTTATGGGTCTTAGACGAATATTTCAATGTGTTACAAACGGAATGACAAAAACAATATACCCCCCATCTTTTTTGATGGTGGGTATAACAAGTAGGAAAGTATAGTCGGGCATGGCCGACCATATAATACCCTATACCATGAGTATATTTTTAAAATTTTTACTTTTTATAAAATTTTTATTTTTTGTAAAGAAACTTTTATGTTGAATATTACCATAATACCAAAATATTTAAGCCATTTATTGATAAAAAAAACTAAAATTTCTAAATAAGGCTTTATATAGGTCAAATATGGGCCGATCCTCGGTAAATTTGGGAAAAGGATATATTTCTAAATAACAGTTAGTTTTGTTGAGTTTCATTGCGATACAAATGGTTACAAGTCAATTTTAGACGTTTAAGTCATTTTTTTGAAGGGGGGTTTGTATGGGGGCTAGGGTCAAATATAGGCCGATCCTTACGAAAATCTGCAGTATCATTTATACTTATATAAAACTTATTTGTGCCAATTTTTAGAGAGATAGCAGAATATTTGACGTAATTATAGCATAAAAAGTTCAAATCGGGAGGTACGGTTGTATGGGGGCTAGGTGAAATAATGGACCGATTTCAACCATTTTCAATAGGCTTCGTCCTTGTGCCAAAAAACATGCTTGCTCCAAATTTCATCAAATTATCTTGAAAATTGCGGCCTGTACCTTGCGCACAAGGTTTACATGGACAGCCAGCCAGCCGGACAGACGGACGGACGGACATGTCTTAATCGACTCAAAAAATGATTCTGAATCGATCGGTATACTTTAAGGTGGGTATTGGACCAATATTTTTGTATGTTACAAATATCAGCACAAACGTATAATACCCTCCCCACTATAGTGGTGTAGGGTATAAATATATTTTTCAACATAATGTATAGTGGTTTACTATTGAAATAGAAGGAAAGCATAAAAACACATTTCTCGGACAAAATATTATATAAACTTTTTATATATATATTTTTTGCAGCCATACATTTTATTTTATAATTCATCACAAGCTAATTTTGTTCGTGTTTCACAGGCTTCGTCCTTGTGCCAAAAAACATGCTTGCTCCAAATTTCATCAAATTATCTTGAAAATTGCGGCCTGTACCTTGCGCACAAGATTTACATGGACAGCCAGCCAGCCGGACAGACGAAAATGTCTTAATCGACTCAAAAAATGATTCTGAATCGATCGGTATACTTTAAGGTGGGTATTGGACCAATATTTTTGTATGTTACAAATATCAGCACAAACGTATAATACCCTCCCCACTATAGTGACAGCCATACATTTTATTTTATAATTCATCACAAGCTAATTTTGTTCGTGTTTCACAGTTTAAGCTAAAAAGAAAAATTACAAGTGCAAGTAGGAGTATTAAATTGCATTTTGCATGTAAAAAATGTTGTAAAAGTTAATGATTGCACAAACTAACTTATGTAATCAATAATAGAAAAAGTTACTATGAAAAAGTTAAAACATTTTGTTGTTTTCTTTGTAAGGATATTTGGAAAAACAGCATGAGAAGCTAAAAAAGGTCATCTACAACGAAAGTTTAAATACTCTGCTGATGAAATTTGGTATGTTTAAACTTGAAAATTAAGAGAATCAACACTGTCAGTTTTTTTTTATTTTTATAATGATTAACTTTTAAAAACTTTTTTAAAATCATACCTGTGATCTTAAAAAAAGTTTCTTAAGTTTTTTCTATGTCTTGAAACAAATTACATTACTTTTCATTTAATACATATATTTCAATGCTAAATGGATATTGATTGTTTAACTTTTACTTAAAACATAAAATTATATATTACACAGCTGCAAACAAAACTTCACTTCTACTCAAATCCAGACATCTTACTGTTTTTTCTTTTTTCAAACATCTTGCCAGAAGACTAACAAAAGTATCCTTACATAAGCGTAGAAGGCAGACACATAAAATGAAGACAAACTTTGTAGTTTACGTTTATTTTTCTTTCAGTTTATTTTCTTTAAGGACACAACAGCATCTTCAACTTTTTTTACATTGTAAACTTAACGTAAAAGTTTTAAAATGGAACATTTTTCATACCACGTTTTTATTTATTTTTTTGTTTGTTCTATTTTTTTTTTGTACTAACTTTACAATTCGACAATTTGTATTTTTTATTTATGTGTAAATTTTTACACAAATGTGGGAGGAAAGAATTCAAATAGTAATAGAATTATGTGTCAATAAGTCTGTGGTGTTAAAATGAATACATCCGTTTACAGGGATCCAAGCACAAACTACGTAATGACGTTAGTTTGTTTTTGTTGGTTTTTACTTTTCTAAAAAGATATTTTTCAATTTTCAATGCTCACCATTTTAACAACAGAACACAAGAAAAATAGTATAAGTGTATCCTTACAAATGAAAGCTGAGAAGCCTGGAAAGGATCATTATAACCAACGAAGATAAAAATGCGAATAAAAAATCTTACTAATAAAAGCAAAGGTTATAATATAACAACTTTATCCCAGATCGTCAGATTAATTGTAGAAATAGGATTTATACTTTGTTGAGCTATTAAACATTAGTTAATCAATTAGTTAGGTAGTTAGTTAGTTAGTTATATAGTTAGTTATTTAGTTAATTAGTTAGTTTGTTAGTTAGTTAATTAAAGCCAAGTTGCGTAACTATACCCTACACCACTTTAGTGGGGAAATAACTTAAAGGTCAAAATTCGCAAACACTAATAACACTTTTAAATTCTACATAAATAATATTGAAATAGACTTAACCCCTACCAACATTTATAAGGATAGGGCCATAATGTCCTACTCCCCTTTGAGCCCTCTTGTAAAAAATATCTTTTTTTGCCAAAAAAAAGTAAAAATATTCAGAAATAAGGTTAAAAAAAATCAAATGCTTTATTTTTTAAGTAATGACCATTTTTAACATACATACTGACTAGTTTGAATTATGAAAAGTTTAGGTCTTCAATTGCTTCCTAAAGTGGCAGACATAAAAATCTCATAAACACACAGAATATCCAGCAAAAACTTTGCAATGACTATTTGCTTGTCGTCTGCATTACTTTAAAGTACTCGTGAAATGACTTCCTTTTAATCCAATATAGAAGTATTACTTTTCGGCTTTGTCATTTTTTTTTGCACATTTTATTTACTTGCGTGTTAAGAATTGTATTTTATAAATAAAACAAGTAAGAGTGCTATATTCGGCTGTGCCGAATCTTATATACCCTTCACCATAGTGTATTTTAAACATAATTGATCTTACAGTCTAGTTAATAAAAACATTAAAAAAAATTTGAGTCGATTTAAGCCGAATGTCTCGGCGGCGGCTGACGCAACTAAATATTGTTCGGCGGCTAAGCTCATTGCTGGTAAACATTGAAGAGACGTAGATTTTGTTTTTGTTTATCGTAAAAAAATTGTTTTAAAAAGCACTTGGAAAAAATTTGTGCTAGTTTTAAATTTGAAACTTACATTATTCGCATAAAAATTATTGTACAATAACTCACAATCTACTCTCATATAATTGAAATCGTTTTAAATACTTTTTTCTATTCATTAAAAAATATATTTGCAAAACAAAAGGGAAATTATTTTATTTTAACAAAAAATGCAAATCATATTTTTTTTGCTGTGTATTTTTTGTATGTTTGGATTCCAAACATACAAAAAAATACACAGCTGAATAAAACCAAATACATCTACACACACACGTGTACATCTTTTTCTATTTACAGTGTTTTTGTTGCTTTTTTTACAATTTTTTGATGAAATTTTCAGAGGTTGTCTCGGATTTTTGCTCATATCTCCGTTATTTACCGACCGATTTTGCTGATTTTAAAAAGCGATCTTCTGAAAGCATGTCTAATAGAATTATTGAAGATTCGGATCTCGCCGATATCTGGGGTCCTCTAAAAACTGATTTCAACAGACAGACAGACGGACATGGCTTAATCGACTCCGCTATCTATAAGGATCAAGAATATATACTTTATAGCGTCGGAAAATTATATTATAGAAATTACAAACGGAATGACAAACTTATATATACTTATATATACCCTTCTCACGAAGGTGAAGGGTATAATTAACTTTGTATCTGAAAACCATTATTTGACGCGCAATAAAATAGTAATAAGTGGTGCAGTGCATAGCACATTCAAATAACAAACTCTGATTCGTATTCTCAATAGCTCCTTTTTTATTAAAAGTAAAACAACTTACTCAACAACTTCTTTGTAAGCAAAATACTTCATATTTAATGAAGAAGTAGTGAAAAGAGGTTTTATTAGCAGTTTAACTCATTACTTTTCAATGTAAGTTTTTCCTGGGTAAATATACTTTTGGCACCTTAAAATCAATATTTTTACGGATAACTTACGGAATGAAGAAATCAATATATCCCATAACTAGATTAATTGCAATCATATCAAAATATATAACAACTATTTCACTTTCAAATCACAGTTTTACTTTTAATTTGAATTTAAATTTAAAATTCTATTGTTTTTTTTAACTAAGAACAGACATCTTTTAAGAAAAACTTTCAAGTTATTTAATTTCAAAGTTTAGTTTTTAATATTTCTCATATAATAAGCAGTTGCTAGACTTTCTAGTAATAAGATAATTCCTTGAAATAAACTTTATGTATAATAATAATTACATGGAAAAAAATTATTAAAATAAATAAAATAAAATAAAACAGCATAAACTTACTCTGGTATTACCGTAGTAAACAAAATTGATGATCTTTTCCTGGAAAAAAGGAAGAAAAAAATAATTTCATTATAGACTTGTAGTATTTAACTTAAAATTAAAATAAATTATAATCTATATGTATAAAATTCTAACGTTACTGACTGACTGACTGACTGACTGACTAACTGACTGATTGACTGTTTCATCATCGCACAGCCTAAACGGTTAAAGCTAAAAAGCTGAAATTTGGACAGGGGGTTGATCTCCCACCAAATAGATCCACTAAGACGGGATTTTTGGAAATTCGAATGTTTAGGGGGTAAAAAAGGGTAAAAACGGGTAAAATCGGTAACCTCATATCTCCTAAACTAGAAAAGATACAAAAATAGTTTAAAGCTTATCGTCGTTCCTTTAAAAAATAAGCGGACAGGTGTCTGGTACTTTTTTCAATTTCGGCCCCTTTAGGGAATAAACGGGTAAAAACTGTATTTTGGTACTTTTTTTGCACCCCATGTATCTTTTAAACCAGTGAACATTCAAACAATATTTTTTACTCCTTCATAACTTGACGAAAAAATAAAAATATAAATTTAGTACTTTTTGGATATTCGGATGTTTATTTTTGGTACTTTTTTCATAAAACATTGATTTTGGTTTATTAACTTATACATATAAATACATAATAACGGGCTCCCACTACGATGCTGCAACATTTTGGAATAGAATTTTTATTTCGTTAATGGGTAGAAAAAAGTACCAAAAGGGGTAAAAACGGAAAATTTGATTTTATTCAAACACAACGATCCAGTTTAGATAAAATTTTTAGATTTAGAAACACTAAATATGCTAATGAGGTGTTATTTGGAACCCCGGTACCAAGTGATATTTTTTGGTACTTTTTCATTCTCCATCTGGTATCTTTTGAGTTTTCTTTGATATTGAAATCGAAACATGAAATTAATAATAAAGGGACTATTCGGTACTTTTTCGTTCTACACAGGTATTTTTTTGAGTTTTCTTTAAAATTAAACCTAGAAGCATGAAATTAAGCATATAGAGCCCGGAGTAAATGAGAATCTTTAAAAGGGGACTTTTTGCTACTTTTTCGTACTTCGACTGGTACTTTTTGAATTTTCTATAATATTGAACCTAGAAACATGAAATTAAGCATGTAGAGCCCGGTGTAAATGAGAATCTATAAAAGGGGACATTTTGGTACTTTTTCGTTCTTCAAAAGGTACCTTTTGAATTTCCTATAATATTGAACCTAGAAACATGAAATTAAGTATGTAGAGGATTGATTATTTATGTATATGTCAGTCCTCTAAGTCTATGTGTTACAAACAGAATATCCTAATAATATCCTTTGCATATGAAAATATATCATAGCTTAAACTAAAAGAGAAATTTTAAATAAATTTTACTTTTAATAAATATTCTTAAAATTTCTATTCAAATTGTTATCATCACAATCTTTAGCAACTACCACATCACTCTTTTATAACACCTTTGTTGTTAAAACAAAAGAATGAATAAACTGTAATGCTCTATGTCTGATTATGATTTTAAAAGGATCTCATTCCTTAAAAAACGGAAATATTTGCGAACATTCAAAGTATGTATATCTGAAAAAGCCTCAGGGAGTTGAACTGTAAAGAAACCCAACCTTATACATATTTATTTATACATTCAAACATAAATCAAAGTGAAAATAAATCTTAAATAATTTATATTCACACACAACTATAAAATAAAAAATAAACATACATATATATTGCTTCAGGTGTTGTAGTATTCGTATCTGTGAAGCATGAATGTATACATTTTGAAAAAAGTAAATAAGTCAAAAAAACTGTAACTTTTAACCAAAAACAGTCCTATAGATATTTTTGTTCGCTTTTAAAATAACGAAAAATTTATTAAAATTTTTTTTCTTTTTTCATTAACAAATGTGTATTTAAATGTTGCGGTCAGAGAAAAAAAGGACTCGTTTTTTTTGTAAGAGTGAACAAGCGATAATAAAAACTACTTCTCTAGTTGCTGAAAAACAAAATCTAAAATGTATATAAAAACTTTATTTACATCTCTTAAGTAGCACAAGTTTAAAGTGGATTGCTTGCCTGCAGTTAGTAAATCTTTTGGTTAAAACACTTAAGAGGTTCTTTTTCATAAAATTTTTTTCTGATATTTGCAAAGTAAAGGTAGGTGTCATTTTTATACCCACAATCAAAAAAAAGGTAAATGGTTTACTGTTTTTCTCATTCTGTTTGTAACACATTGAATAGGTTTTATGTAATTGGTCCTACCTCCCATAGAATGGCTTTCTTTTGAATTTTTTTGAGACCCCAAATAACGGTTCCACGCCTAAAATAAAATACATGTACATATATTTCAAAAATTTATATCAGATTACATATCGAATTTAAATTTACCACCAACATCTTGATAAGATGATTGTCGAAAGATGACCTTTTATGGGGATTTAGCTCCAATTTAGACATGAACTTTTCAGAATTCGAGAGCAATTAATAAAAAATATTAGTAATTTTTATTAAATTTCTATTAATATCTGATTTTTAAACGATTTTTTGAGGAAAGATATTAAGTCCATTGACTACTCTATTAACTAGACTTTCGAGTGGTTTGAGTAATATTCAATTAAATAGACTATTAATAGTCTATTGACTCTTCTATGAACTTATCTATTGATTATCTTACGTACTTATCTATTACCTACACGATTGAATGCTTATGAACACGTCTAAACTACCCAAGAAAAACTAACATTGAAAAGTAATGAGTTAAAATGTTAATAAAACCTATTTTCACTACTTTTTATACCCTACACCACTATAGTGGGGAGGGTATTATACGTTTGTGCTGATGTTTGTAACATACAAAAATATTGGTCCAATACCCACCTTAAAGTATACCGATCGATTCAGAATCATTTTTTGAGTCGATTAAGACATGTCCGTCCGTCCGTCTGTCCGGCTGGCTGGCTGTCCATGTAAACCTTGTGCGCAAGGTACAGGCCGCAATTTTCAAGATAATTTGATGAAATTTGGACCAAGCATGTTTTTTGGCATAAGGACGAAGCCTATTGAAAATGGTTGAAATCGGTCCATTATTTCACCTAGCCCCCATACAACCGTACCTCCCGATTTGAACTTTTTATGCTATAATTACGTCAAATATTCTGCTATCTCTCTAAAAATTGACACAAATAAATTTTATATAAGTATAAATGATACTGCAGATTTTCGTAAGGATCGGCCTATATTTGACCCTAGCCCCCATACAAACCCCCCTTCAAAAAATGACTTAAACGTCTAAAATTGACTTGTAACCATTTGTATCGCAATGAAACTCAACAAAACTAACTGTTATTTAGAAATATATTCTTTTCCCAAATTTACCGAGGATCGGCCCATATTTGACCTATATAAAGCCTCATTTAGAAATTTTAGTTTTTTATCAATAAATGGCTTAAATATTTTGGAATTATGGTAATATTCAACAGTTTCTTTAAAAAAAATAAAAATTTTATAAAAGTAAAAATTGTAAAAATATACTCATGGTGTAGGGTATCATATGGTCGGCCATGTCCGACTATACTTTCCTACTTGTTTATTAGCATTTTAACTAGTAATTTTAACACGGTGATGTCATTGAAGGCAAGTACTTCTACGCTCGCTTACAAATAGGGAAAGAAATTGTTAAAGAAGTTGTTTTGTTTTTAATAATAAAAAGAAACCAGTGAAGAGAATACGAACCAGGGACTTCGGTTTGTTAGTTAAATGTTTCACTTACTACACCTCTTTAAATAAAGTACTTCTATATTAGATTGAAAGAAAGTCAGTGCTTCATAGTAATGCAGACGGTAATTAATATTCATTGAAAAGTAAGTGGTTATGGAAGTACAATCCATTGCAGAGTTTTTACTGGGTTGTTTTTTTATAAAACAAAATTATTAAAACGCAATTAAATAAAATGTGCTAGCAAAATGACGAAGCCGAAAATAAAGTACATCTATATAAATTGAAAGAAAGTCATTACTCGAGTACTTCAAAGTAATGCAGACGGCAAGTAAATAGTCATTGAAAAGTCAGTGGTTATGGAAGTACAACCCATTGCCGAGTTTTTTCTGGGTATGTATACTGTGGTATTTTTCGATGTCAAATAGTGGAAAAAGTACAAATTGTGAGTTTTCCAAACGTGATTTATACCATGCATCACTAAAAACAGGGTGAGGTTATAATGCGTTTGTCCTGAAATTTGTATCACCCAAAACATTAATGGATGATCCTCCACCCACCTTTAAGTATACTAAAATCATTGATTCGATTATGTTAAGACTATTTAATGAAATTTGAAAGAAGTCTATTAAAAATTACATTAATACCATTTAAATATATGTCTACAAAATCTGCATAACTTAGTTCTGTATAAGACTCAAAAAAATGTCTGATTACTGCCTCACTTGCAAGTCACAACATGGCGATGTAAAGTAGTTTCTAGCCAAGCATGTGTTTGTGTGATAGGACAATAATACAGTTACTCACGTAAAACAATCATACTTCTATGTAACTTCATGCTTATTGAAGTGGGAAGACTCTATTTTTTGGATATGGATCTTGAAATCAATTATACTGAAGAAAATCTAGATGCTACTTAATTTATGTTTAAAGACAGAAACAAAAACTTAAAACAATTCCATAAACTTACCCTGAACTTTAAATAAAACATTTAACAAAACTTGACAAAAAGAGTCTCCTCTTCACACCTTCTGAATTGTAACTCTTTATATTTATGCCTTGCTTTGCTATAAACAAGAAAAAATATGTTTTTCGGTTTGGTTTTTTGTTACAATTATATTTGTTCTTTTACAGATGTTGGCTTCATCATAACTTGCGGTAGACATTTTTGTGTTTTGTATAAACAAGCAAAAAAAAAATAGAAACATCAAGAGAAAAACATGCTACAGCAATAAAATGAAATAATTTTACTGTTTTTATTACAAATGAGCGAACAGTTGTCACTTTTAGCAGACAGTCATTCATTCATTCGTTCGTTTTCTTTATAATTGTCGTAATAAACATTTTAAATGGGGTTTGTTTTCTCGCTGTCTTCCTAAATCTGTTTAAATTAAATAACCCTGTGAATAAGCGAACTGCTAACTTGGTTTTGTTTGAATTTTCCTTGTGTTAATTGTAGATTGTCTGCTGATGTCTCTTATAATAAGCACTAGACGGCGATCCACTGTCATTGTTGCGTATAATTAATGTCACTATGGAGCAATAATAAGATGAAGAAAATAGAAAAAGACAAACATACAATATTGTTAAGGGTAAAAAAAGGCACTTTTTATGTCTGGGTTAATTTTATGTTATTATTCTTACAAAAAAAAAATTGCAACGCTGTTTAGTTGATAATATGATAAGTTGATAAAAACTAAATGATATAAAGATAATATCGCACAGTTGCAAAAAAATTAGCTTAATACTGAAGGGGACAGGGTCCAATCATATTAAAATTTGATATAAAGAATTAACCCATATTAAGAAATGATTAATAAAGTTATTAAGGGTTTATTACTGAAATTGTTTAATAAACCAAAAAGTTTAATAAACCATTTATAATTTTATGAATACCGTGCAAAAAAAGAACTTCCAAGGAAGCGAAAATGAAGTAGAAGTTATGATAATTTTAACACAGGCCTGTCGTAGGAGGGATGTCCTTTTTTGATTTCAAATCCACTACATGTGATGTCATTCCCTGACTCAAATACTATTAACATAAATAAATAAATTTACCATTTATCAATTAACACTAAAATAAAATTTGCTTAATTCAAAAAATTTCAGTACAAAAATATATGCATTCAATTTAAAATAAATTTTAGATTCTTTTTGCTTCTTTGTAATTAATAAACCTCACTTCCTCAGAAGGTAAACAAACATCAATTAGTGCTACTTTTGAAGTGGTGATAAATGTTAGTCTTTTGGAAGTACTTCGTTTTATATTTGATGAATATGGAAGTTAATTAACTTAAAGACATTTTCGGCAGTAAGATTAATATACTTTAACTAATATTTTTTTGAGAATTCTGCTAGTTAAAGCACTTTCTATTTAATTTAATACCAAGGTGTTGAACATCCATTATTTTTAAAAGATTTAAAATCTCCTTAAAACTTTAACATAATTTTTATTATAAAGTATAAATTGTATAAAAATGCTGTGTTGTAAGTTTTATTAAAAATAAAATAATATTTCATGTATTTTTTCCTATTTTTACATAATTTTACTGGAGAGAGATGTAGTAGCAAAGTGCAAATAAGACAGGAAACATTAAGCTTAATGCACATGAAAAGAGATTTTAAGTTTTTCTCCTTTTATAAAACTTTCTTTGGTTATTATTTTCTGAACCGAAAAAAAACAACAAAAATAATAAAGAAAATACTATTACGTAAATAAAATTTCAAATTGTAAAGGATGTTGAATTTCCTTAGGAGGAGAGAATAATGTAAAGATTACGCTTTTTCCATAAAATGAAAATGTCAAGTAACCAATAATAATATTAACAAGATGATTTGCACTAAATTTTATTCCTCATTAAACAAATACAGGATATAAGTAAATATATGATGACCTCATGTTTACTAAGAAAATTATTTTAAAATTTATTTAAAGTGACAATAAAATAAATTTAAAAAAAAATTCAAACTTTTTGCATAAAATAGACTACACATTCAAACATTTCATTTCAATGCAGAGGATAAATAGAGAATGTAGATCCTTATCCAGTTCCATGTAGATCCCTTATAAAACCAAGGAAAAACTTAAATTTAAAACAAGTATGAATTTTTAGTCGGACATTGCCGACCATATGATACCCTACACAGTATGTTAAAATTTTGAATTTTTTTAAATAAAGCATTTAATTTGTTTTATTGTGAATATTTTTACTTATTGTTGACAAAAAGGAGAGATTTTCTACAAGAGGGCTCATAGGGGAGAAGGGGTAAACAAAGTCATTTATGTAGATTTTAAACGTTTTATAAGTAATTATAAGTTAATTTTGACCACAAGTCATTTCCTGAAGGGAAGTCTATATGGGGGCTAGGGTCAATTGAGGACCGATCACAATACAAATTAGTATTGTCAATTATTGTTTTATAAAACTAATTTTTGCTGATTTTCGTTGACATTATAAAACATTTAACGTACTTATGAGCCTGAACTGAAGGCAAATACAAGGGAATTATAGAAGTACTTACAATCTCGCTTACAAAGAAGTTGTTTTTTTAATTGCAAAAACAGCTATAATTCGTACCGCAGGCTTCGGTTTGTTAGTAAAATGTTATACTTAATACATTGCTTCTAAGTAATGCATATAGTAAGTTGTTGTCATTGCAAATCATGTTGTTGAGTATTAACAAGTCATTACCAGATTTTTACTATGAAGTAAAAAGTTACATTTTACTTTATTCAATATACAATATTTTACTTGATACAATATATATGAATTCAAAATTAATTAATTTTAAATTCATATAAGAAATTGTATCCAAAAAATAACCACATCAGTAAAATTTATTCAATTATTTTTTTTTTAATTTAATTTAATTACTTTGTAAAGTTAAGTTATATTGAAAATATAACATTTATGCCACATTATTTGCGTGCTATATCAAATGCCAATAGTGGGAGTTTATCAAGGAAAATATAAAACTAAATTTACATTATTCTCATAAATGCATGTGTGAATAGGTAACCAGTAAAAAAATATTTTCAAATTTGAGTAGTGAGTATTAAAAGAATTAGTTATTTCATGCACTACTAGGTAATGAGTGGTCGTTATTAATAATGTTAATTCATTTTGTTGAATAGGAAGTATATTCAATTGTCTATAGCGTTTGGCTGATAAGAAATTAGTTAGTGCTTCTAACCCTAAGTCAATATTAAATTATTACATTTGTGTAAAAACCATTCTAGATAGAATAATAACTTGTCAATTTAGCATTGAATAAGAGAATAGGGTAATGAATATAGAGTATAGAGTATTCGAAACAAGTTATTTGTTGGTAATCGTCGAATAGATACACTTTGCTGCAATATTACTAATTTTAATTTATTTGAACGGTTATTCGTCAAAAATTGATCGTTTAACCGATCGACGATTAATCGATTTTGTTGGGTCGTTTTGCTGTTGACTTAAGCTACATTTTGTTACAACATTTATATAATGTTAAAATGTCATTACAGAAGTTATTCCATTTTTTAGAAATGCATTTTTACATTCATTTACATTAAACATTCTTCCATACAAATGTAAAAAAAACTTGAAATTTCTCTTAAATCTGTTTAATACATCCTTAAAACTTTACTGTATTACTATGGCATGCGAACGGAATCATAAGAAACCAAATAAATTTACCACAACATACTGACGTTTCTTTTTCTTCTTTTTTCGCAATAAACTTCACACAATTTACCAAAATGATATGAAATCGTATGATGTAGAAAATATGCACATAAAAAATTACGTAGTCTATAAACCAGCAAAAAAGCTGAATTGAGAAATTGTTTTATTTAATGATATAAAACTAATAGCAATATTCTATCTTTTGAAATAAATAACTAATCAATAATTTTAAATGGTTTTACTTGTACCGATATTTTATGAATTGACACTAGTTCTCTTAGTTTTTACCATCTTTATATCATGTGTTTACAATTTCTACGAGTCTACGATTAACTTAAACTTACTGACTGTTTAGCTAATCCGCAACAGCAACAATGTATCTGTTAACCAGAAAACAAAGTTTCCATGTACTAACACAGAGAGAAAAAATATACACGCCTGGTACAAAATTGACACCAAAGTGTTTACAATTTTTCAGCAACAAAAAAAGTGTTAAGCTAAATATTGACAACGGATTGTTTATCAAAAGTGTAGTATTGAAAAATTATAAACACTTTGGTGTCAATTTGTTATCAGACGTGTATATTACTTATTTTCCTTTGAGTAAAGTTTTGAGTTTCACTTAAAGCCCATTGACTTTTATTACTTAAATAGTTTAAATGCATAGGTTAATAGGGCAAATAAATTGCAAGAAGCTGCCTCACTTAATAGAAACCACAAATTTTCATGGTGAAAGTTATTCTATTAATAGCAATGATCATACTAATTTTGACATTTGTACACTTTAAACTAGTTACCTGTTCTAATAACTTTTATCTAATGTTTGTTGGGTTACGCACCCACACAGTAAACTTTATAAAAAATTAACAACATCCATTAGTAAATATTTGAATGTGTGGTTGTATTTGATATATTCAAGTAACAAATGACGGATGTAAAAAGCAATAAAATTATTGAGGATAAATAATGTTCCGAAAAAAATAAAGGAAAAAAGGACACTAGACAAATGTCAGCTAAAAACAAAAACGTTTCCCCTCCAAAGACAAAACAACAAAAGCAGGAAAAAGGATAAACTGAAATCATAAAAAAGACAAAGTTTTCACATTGCGAAAATGGCAATAAAAATATAAACAGGAAAATATGACGACAAAAAAAAAACAAACAAATAAGAACAATGTAATAGAATAAAAATGAAAAGAACAAAATATAAAAATTAAGAAAAATTGCGTTGATAATAAAAACAAAATCGAAAAAACAGCCGTAGAAGAAAAAAATATAAATTGAATTCTACAAATGATGAACGGAAAAGAGGGTCTAGCAAAAGTAAATAAAACAAACGTATATAAATATTTGAATAAAAAACTGACAGCTAAGTAGAAGTTATTAAAGCCTTACCACGAAAGTTATTACTTAAATGTCAAAAGAAGTTTTAAAATATATTTTAATGTTTCTCTACCTTTATTACTTGAAAAGTCCTTTCTGTGATAAAAAAAATAATGATTAAGCTATGTCTATCTGACTAGAAATATTGTACAAATTCATGGCATTACCGATACTAAGAAGCTAATATGCTATTGATATACGGATAATGAATTCATAGCCAAGACGATATAACCTAGAGTATAAGGTCTTCGCATCGACTTTAGGCAAACTGTGTTATACTAGTCACATTAGAAGACTATACACAATCATCGGTCAATCGGAAAATCATCACAACACTAGCATCCAAGCTGATCCAAGGATTAAAATAATTATGGTGTCCACAAGGCTGAACATTTTGGCCAGAAGGCTATTAGAGCGATATCAGATGATAAAGTTGTTTATTTGAATACTCTCTCAGAGCTTAGTTTTACTTTTTACTTTAAACAGATCAAAAAGGTAAAGCTGAATTAAAAATATTGGTGATGGAACCCCCACCAAAAAAAGAAACTTCTAAAGAAGCGAAAAACAAGTAGAATTTACTCCATGGAAGTGTTGAAAAAGACGTTGAGAAAGGATGATTTTAACACGTACTTGCCGTAGGAGAGATGACCTTTGATGCTAAATTTACTACTTTTGAAGTCATTATCAAGGTGTCATGATTATTTTAATTTCTTGGAAGTGATAGAATTTGGATGATGATGGAACCTCAACTAAAAAAAGAACTTCTAAAGAAGCGAAAAAGAAGTAGAATTAACTCCATGGAAGTGCTGAAATAGACATGAAGAAATTATGATTTTAATACAGACTTGTCATAGGAGAGATGAACTTTGATTCTAAATTCACTACTTCTAAAGTCATTTTCAAGATGTCATGTTATTTTCATTTCTTGGAAGTTAGTTGGAAGTGAAATTGTTTTTTTTTAACACAAAAATAAGATTTTTAAATTCATAAAAATATATGAATAGAATGCAAAAAATAGCAATTTTCAGCTTCTTTGGAAGTCATTAAACATCACTTCCACAGAAGGTAAATTATTCACTTAGTTCTACTTTTAAAGTGTTGATAAATGTTGTTCTTTAATTTTATATATACTATGGGTTGACCCTGATAAAAGCAAGACGAGAGATCTACTCAAAATGAAAAAGTCTGAAGAAAGTATGATAAGTATATGTGGACACACAGGGTACTGCTATAGAATTGGACTTGCGGACTCAGAAGAGAGTCGATAAGGACTTCAAAATTAGATTAAAGTATCTTGGAAGTGATATTATTCCGGAAATAACATTCCTCACGGATGAAAAATTCTTAGGAATTACGTCCAGGAAACTGTGGGGTATGTAGGGTACATTATAATAATATTTATACATATTACGTACTGGGATAAAGAAAAACAATAACAAAGACAATAATGAAAAAAATGTGGGAGGGATATGAAAGGAAATGTTAAAAACGTAAACCAGTGTCTCTGTTATTGTTGTTTTTACAAAAAAGGAAAAAAGTCAATAAAAACAAGGCAACAAAAAGTAATTTAAGACCAACAACAGCAAAAAAACAGCTAATACCCTGGCACAATAATAATTTATTTTAAAAACATTTCTTTTCAAAATTCATAAACTTTTAGAAGTCAAAATAACGGCAAAAATAATAACAATAAATAAAAATGTTTGGTTACATAAAAATAAACAAATGATTTTTTCGAGAAAAAAAATAAATAGAAAAATAAAAATTTGTTCTTTAACGACAAGTATAGAATTTTAAAAAAATTTACAAAAAGCTATGTTTTTGATCACGAAAAGTGCTAAAACGTAACGTGAGGAAAGGAGGGTTTAAATAACAAAAATCTTTGATAATTGTTGGCTTAAGCAATTTTCGCACAAACCTTTTTTGTAAATATTTTGGAGATTTTGTTAAAAATTGAACTTTGTTTTTGTATTTAATATTATGTTATTTTGAAAGCCGAACACAGCTTGTTTGTTATTTTATTTATTTTGTTTGTTTTCTTTATGTTATTATTTTTTTAATTTTGTTTTGTTTACATTTAATTAAACACTTTTTTTTACGTATGCAGCTTGTTTTATTTTTGTTTTGTTTTTTAATGATGATAACACTAAATTTAATATATTTATTAGTACAATTATTTTATTAAAACGCACATTAAATTACTTTGCAATAATAAATTGATTGGAATTCTTTTATTTACTTATTAGCAAATATTATACGTATTTATATATATTTTTTTTAATTTTCAATAATTTTTTTTTAAACACCAAAATCTACTTGTTTGTATTAAAAATTTATTTTCAATCTTTTTTTCAAAAACCGCCGGTAATAATGACCATTTTCTTCGCAGCCTTAGATAACAATAACACTGCTGTTTTGAACTTTCCTGTTTTGAGGAGCAAAATCCCCGTAATTTCTAATAAAACATGTCAAACGTTTGACTTTACTACGTATACTAAAAAGAAAGAAAAATAACAAAACTCAAATTTGACTCCCAAAAGTGGGGGGGTGTCAGTCGGTCGGTCGGTTGATTGTTTGTTTTTTGTTTTTCTTCTTCTTATTTTATATTATCTCACTTTTACTCTCTTTAAAATTGTTTTTTTTTTCTGTAATTCGCACACAAACTAAGTAACCCGAAAAATACCGTTATTGTATTACAAAGTAGTTTTTTACTAAATTTTTTATTGCTTCAAAAAAAATTTATTTAAAATTATTGTATTATTTTGTAATTTTTTTATTAAAGTTTTGTTAATTTAATTTATTATTGCGGTTGCAATTTTTACTTTTTAATCAACAATAATTGTTTTATTTAATATTTCACTTAGTTAGCTTTCTTTATTATTTTTTTCTGATTTTGCTAAATACTTGTTTAGTTTACTTTATTTCACTTTTCATATAGAATATTTTCGATAATTTATTTTTGCTCCCGTTTAGCTATGGCGCCACATTGCGACTGCTAAAGTCTAGGGACCTAAGAATTGTGCAAAGTCTGCTTTTTCCAGTCATAATTTTACAACTGTCTTGTAAGCATTATTTTCACCTTAAATTTTCTTCACAATTGTTTTTGTTGTGTCGTTCTAAGTGCGTAAAAGAGAGTGCACGAGTTTTTGTGAGTGTTGTTTAGGTTTTTATTTACTCTCATTATTTATATATGTATGTATTTTGTTAGTTTTGGCAAAATTGCCTTTTTGCTCTATTTATGTGAAAACACACACACTCAGCTAGTGGGTGTTCTATGGTATAGGTTGCCATATTGTGAAATTAATATATCGGGAATAATATCGAATAAAAACAGGCCCACTTTCCATTAAAATCCAATTATATCATTAAGTCTGACCAAAAGTATCCACTGAGAAGATTGTTCAACATTTCTAGAGTCTCCAACAATAACTACATACTATAACTTGCCCATTGTTTTTTCTTCATAGTCATCTGACGAATTTATTTTATTCGTTAAACTCCTATTGATCTAATAACGGGAATAATGTAGATAAAAACAGGTCCACTATCCATTTAAATGTAATTGTACAGTAATGTCTGAGACCGGAAGATCCGCTGAGAAGATTGTTCAACACTAAGACACTAACACTAACTTCATAATATAACTTTCTCATAGTTTTTCCTAAGTTGACCTCTGACCATTTATTTTATTTGTTAAACCCCACCTAAATCTATAAGTTTTGAAGTAAGAATGACACCTTCATGATCACATAAACTTTGTATTCCGCGTACAATTCGGATGTCCAAATTCGTCTAATTGGTGTGAGCTGTACACAGACATAGTTATCGGGTAATTGAAAAAAGAATTTGAACTTCATTTACTGCTACACGATTATTATTATATGATTATCCGACAGTCACTATGATAATGTCGATGTTATACGGAATTTATAAGTCATTTACAATATTTTGAGGAATTTGTACATATTTTTGTATTGCTACAGATCCTCATTAGAGAACCGTTGTTCTATAATATCGACAAGATCCCAAGAAACACTTTGGTACTTATTAAAACCTCCTGAATTCCTCAGAAATAATTTAAATCCAAACTAATCATAGATCCTGCTAGAGCATATTAAAAACACACAATACATCATACATGTTAAGTACTGTTTACACAAAGTAATTCATTATATGATCAATTACAATTACATGTTATGTGTAATTGTTCAATAACCAATTACAATTACTTATAATTTTTATTAAAGTTTTGCCAATTACTTAAATGGATCATGTACTCCAATAATGTTTTGATTGAAAACTGGTAGTCTTCAATCCTAAAAATACTTTAATAATAAAACTAACTGTGTCTCGCGTCGTCGACTTTAAAAATGTAAGCTTCCGTGGTTTAGGTAAAATTGACTTTAATTAAAGATTCCAAATTCATTAGATAAATACAACCTTTATTAAAAATTTGTCTCAATAGGAGCCAAAATTCCGGATTTTATCGATTACGAGCAGACATAAGATTTTAATTTATATATACAATGAACTATATTCCATAACAAAACATGTGGCAACTCTGTTCAATAATATTCTCTTTCAATCTAGTTAACCCCATTCATAAGTAACCGATGGGGGTAAGTCTTTTGTTTATGAAAAGTTAAACTGGTCAAAATATTTTCATTAACAGTGGGACAAAAAAAAACAAATATTTTCGGTTTAAGTGATATTTAACGTTATATATTTAAAAAATATTTATAGTTATTGAAAAAATCAAATAATGTATTCGTAAATATTAAATAAATTTCAGAATTTTTAATAAAATCCTTAATTTTTTATAAGATACAATTATTTTTTATATGAAAGACAAATCATTATTTCCGAAATACTACACTTCTTTTCTACTAATTACATCATACATTACCCACTGTTATTAAGTGACAAGTGCTAAACACATGTCACTAAACCGGAACAACATATTTAAATTTAATCACTCAGTGAGCGTGCGCTTTGCATATTCAATGAGTATATATTTGAAAAAAACAAACCCAAATTAAATTCTCGCTCAATCTCTTTTTCTGTCTTTATTTGGCTCTTTTTCCCCTAATAACTCACTAATAGCAGCTTTTTGCGTACTACTAGCATAATAAATACTCCAAATAAAAAAAATAAATAAACGAAATAAAAAATATAACTAAACAAGTTGTGTATGGGAATTAGGTGAAACGGGGTATTAGCAATTCTTGACAAGATTCATTAAAGAAACTTATACAACAAATGTGGGGGAAGGTCAATTTTTTAACGTAAATACGAGTAATAGGCTTGAGAGTGTGTGTTTTTTTTGATGACAGTATTATTTGAAAATAGAAACAAAATGAACAAGAAACATGCAAATATAAGTTAACAGTGAATTCTAATAAACAGAGTAAATTAAAAAAGTGTTATGGGTTAATGAAATTAAATTAATTTTGCCAGATTTTGTTTAAAAAGTAAAATTTTTCGATTCTCGTTTAATTTTTTATAATATTTGAATATAATATAATTTTTCGTTAAACTTTTCCATAATCATAATTTAAATCATATGGCAACTCTTTGCTTATTTGCGGTAAAAGTAAATTCTTAAACGCAACAGGGTGTTTCAAGTTACTTTAAATTGTAATATTGTAATTGAATGGAATTGAAACATGTATATTTCAAACTTTTATACGTCAGAAACGGTTGTACTTTATTTTTCGAAAAAAAAGGTTTTAATGAAATAAAGACAATTCCATAAAATAAATTTTATTCTTGAGTTTTTAAAAGATATCCCAATCGCGTTCCACTATGTGAACTCAAAATTATGCTCTATTTTGAGAAAAATGTAAAAAAAATCTTGGGATACCGGGGTCGCATATACATGAAATAGTTAAAGGAAATTGTATAAACTTTCTTTTAAGCAAAAAAGGGATTTTAAAAAATGTTAATAAAACCTTGTATAACCTAAATGACCAACTTTGAACCCCTCTAAGTCCGGTAGGTCTTGACCTATAGAGATGAGCACTAATCGTGGTGCAAATTTCAATCCAATTTTCATCCAAATGGATTTTTTGAGTTGAGTCACTTGATACTAAATCGCTTATAAACATAAAATAATAAAAAAAATAACAATCAGTTTAATATTTGTGTCCAGTTCGTTTAAAAGCGAAATACACTCCAAAGTAACAAAACAATAACTTTTTAATAAACTGTTTTCATTTATTAAATGTGAATTCATATTATGAGCAAATGCATAAACAAAAGAAGACATTATTGCATTTATAAATATATATTAAAAAAAAGTAAAACTAAAATAATATTGAAAACTTTTCTCTTTACAACTAAATTACCAACATCATCCTCTTGAACATTACAGATAACAAACATATTTTGTGTCCTCAGCACGCATATTTTCTTTCATGTCGTCAACTGGTATTCATTTCATTCACTTTCCGCCTCAATACTGCGTTGCTGTGCCGACTGTCGCAGTTGTTGCTTATCATCATCATCATCGCCATCATTTTCAGAACCTTCAGCAACACTGTTAGCTTTTGAAGCAACCTGTTCGGCATCTGTTGTTGTCACCATTGTCGTTTCCTCCTCGTCATCATCATCTTCCTTTTCAACTAGTTGCACATCACTGCCATCATTACAAATACGCAAATCTTTACGTTGCAATAGAGGACGCGGTGTAATCGGCAGAAATGTATTGCAAATAGTTTTAATCAATTCACATTCATTTTGACGATGATACAAAGCAAAAACACAATTCTGTATGATGTCGTGTTGAGTATTGTCAATGTATTTAAAATGAATATTCAGTTCTTCCTCAATATCGCCGTATGACAAACGCAAACCGTAGATGCTTGAAAAAGGATACGAATAGAAGAAAATGTATTCAAATGTACATACATACATACATACATATATTAGTGGATGATTGACTATCCTTAAGGAAAAGAATAGAATTTTAATTTATTTGTTTTGTGATGACTGAGTGAATGAATGAATTGTGGTCAGATGCATAGAATGGTGAATATTTTTTTTTATCACATTTTTGTTTAAATGGTTAATGTTTAAATGCTACAAATGCTTTGATGAAATAAATATACATATTTATGTACATACGCTGTCACAAAATTAGATTACGATCGTCATGTTCTTTAAGTGAAATTGATTGATTTGAAATGAAAATAATAAAAGTATTGTGTTTTCTTAAATTTTGGCGAAAGTTTTTTTTAATTTTGTACGTCTTCCTTATTGAGAAGATACCCTACACCAGTCAGTAAGACAAAAATGCGGATTATTATTTGATTTGTTTTTGAACTTTATTCCGGAATATTTTTACTTTTTTTTGACAAAAAAAAAAAAATAAATTACAAGAGGACTTATAGAGGAGTAGAGGTAAATATGGACCTATCCCTATAGATGTTTGTTGAGGAATTTACGACAACTTCAAAGTCATTTATGTAAAATTTAAAAGTGTTTTTAGTGCTTATAGGTGAATTTTTTCCTTCAAGTCTAGGGGCTAGGGTCAAATGAGGCCCGATCATTACAAAATTCGGTAGTGACATTTAACGCTATATAAAAATAAGTTTTGTCCACTTTTGTTGACATAATAGAACATTTAACTTAATTATGAGCCCAAAGGTCCTATTCAAGGGATACGGTTGAATGGAGGCTAGGCGGAATAATATACCGATTTTATCCATTTTCAATAGGATTCGTCCTTTGCATGTGTACCAAATTTTATCCAATTGCCTTGAAGACCCAGTACATTGCGCACAAGGTTAACATGGACAGCCAGCCAGACGGACGGAAGGACATAGTTTATTCGATTCTAAGCCGATCGTTAGGTATAGAACGAATATTTTTGTATGTTTCAAACATGAGTACAAACCCAATATACCCTCCCCACTAATGGTATAAAAATCTACTCTAGAAACCTACAATCAATTTTATCTTTTTTATAAAGAAAAAAGTATTTTTTTTGTAATCGATAAACTCAGGAACAAATGCACTAAATGAAGACAAAATTTTAAATACTCTATTGGGGTCGTGAGGAAAGTTGCTTTAAAGTTATAAATTTGTTCAACAAGTGACGTTGTATTTTTAAATTTTGTTTGAGTTATATAGATTCCACATAGGCGTAGTCAGGATAAACAAATTATATATAAAAAGAAAAAAATATAAATATTTTTTTAATAAATAAAGAGTAATTTTTAGTGTAAATTAAGAATTCTTTTTTAATTTTCTTCCAAAGCAATACGAAGTCAGTATGTAGGTATATATTTTTTATGTAAATATTTAACTTTTTAAAATTCTATTTTAACTGTAAAAAACACAAATAAACAAAATTTGTTCAAATATGTTTAGTACGTTTTATATATTTAAAAAAAAAATAAAACCATATTATATAAAAAGACTTTGGGACCAAGGTATAAAAGAAATTCAATTAAACTGTTTAGTCTTTAAATTACTAAGAACAATGAAGTTATCATTCAGTCTCTTCGTAAGTAAAGGCATTCTGTTCATATTTGTAATACAGAATGTTGTTGGACAAATTACAACAGAAGGTCCTGTTACAACTTTAGAACCTGCTACAACTATAGGTCCTGCTGTACCAGTGCCAACTCCTGCACCACCGACAAGTGGGAATAAAAGAAGATTCATTATTAGGAATTTAACATTTCACAGAACATCAATAATTAGAAGAAAAAAGAAAAAATCTGGTTAAATATATTTTCTGAAAATGTTGTAGAAATAAAGATCTTAAAGAATCACGAAATAATTTTCTCTTATTTTTCTAGTCTACCCAGTAATATGCACCGAGTAGAAATATTTAAATACTTTTTTTTGGAAGGACCACTTACAATATGCATATATATCTATAGCAAAAAAACTTATACATAATTTAAAAACTCTAACCATTTTAGACACTATTTACAGATCTTTCACTTCTCATATGAATGTCAAAGTTTTACGTCACAGCTCTAACTGATATTAGTATTATATTGGAGGGGCCATGTACACTTTTGGAAATATGCTACTTCTTTCCAAATGTTTATTTTGATGCTCTGATTATACAAATATTCCTACATATTTTAGATTATACAAATATTTCTATACGGATACATACTTAGCAAAACTCGATAATGAGTTGTACTTACATAACCACTTACTTTTCAATAACTATTACTGCCTACCGTTTCTTACTGATATAGAAGTACTTTGTAAAATAAATTCCAAGTACTTGTATCACTGCCTATTTGAAAGCTATTGTGAAAGTACTTGCCTCCAATAACCGTGAAAAATGAAGGCCATAAAATGCTAATAAATATGTGTAAATATGAAAAGAAGTTTCTTTCGCTTTTTTACTCGTTACTTTTCAATGTTAGTTTTTCTGGGTAATTCATATGACCTTTACAAAATTTTATTAACATTTAACAGATTTTCAATTCTGCTTTGAAAGTAAAATAAAATTCGACAAAAATGTAGTCTTCTTCTTTATACTATTCAATCGTCTATATGACAATAACCAACTACTCGTCCCATAAATATATTTTTTATTGTAAAATTTAATTAAGCATTTTCTATTCAAATTCCAAATAAATGTAAATTTTCTTATACTTACGATACAGGTTCGCCAATTATTTTCATTTCGACTTCTTCATATTTACTAATCACATACTTTAATGTTTCATTAGCTTCTTCTTCAGTCAACTGCAATGAAAAAATAAAAAATAATTATTTTATTTTAAAATCAAACATGTCAGTTGAATTAAACAATTAATTTAAATTTTCTTTATATAATATACATAATTAGTATAGTATTATTATTCATATAATCTTCTAGTTCTATATTATTTAATCTATTTCGATAAAAGTCAAAATTTATATATTCATATATTTTTCTGTTGAATGGCATTACAATTTGAAAAATGGGTGTTACCTAAAAATTAGACTCATGTACTTTTCATAACAGTTTTGTCATTAATTTTTTATTTATCCATTACAATACAATTGAAATTTAGATTCTAACCTAATTTGCCGAGCACCGATTGGCGATGACCATACGCCCGTTAAAGTGCAACAGACCAGAGGCGCTGGTGGTAATCGAACCCACTACCTCCAGACGGACAGGATAGCACACTATCATCTAGCCTACCGGAGCAAACAGTTTTGTCATTATATTTCACAGAAAAAAAAATTAAAATAAGTTTTAATTACCCAAAAAATTGTATCAAAAAAGTTTTGCACTTATAACCAAAATCAATTAACAAATTTGTAAAATAAAATAAAAAATAAATTTTTTTTCAAATAACGAATTAATCAGAACAATTAATGTCAATAATTGAGACAAGATTTAACTGTGATTAATTTATTAATATAAAATTTATGTTTTTATTAATCAAATGAATTAATCTGTTTGGTAGAGATTTTTTTTAAAAATCAAATAAGAAGGTGATTAGAACAATCAAATTATTAATCCATTACACACAACGTTAAAGGAAAACTCGACCTTTAACAATGAGTTCAGCATTTGCAAAAAATATGTCATTACTGTCACAATTGAACTTATAAAGTGTTTCATAAATTGTAAAGAATCTTGAATATTATAGGCGTAAAATTCCTAGCACAGAAATTCAAAATAAAACATAAATAAAATAGAAAAGTAGGCCAGATAATTTTTTAATCAATTAAATTAATTGAATCAATTAAAAATTTAATCAAAACTGTATACTTAGGATTCCAGCAACGAGATAATTAAGAAAAAAATTGTTTAAATAAAAATTAAAGAAAGAGGAAAACATATTTATTAAAAATAAACTACCTGTATTTTTTTCTGTGTTTGTTATTTTTTATCACAAACCCAAAAAAGTACGTATAGTCTAAACAATCTAACATGTCCGTCTATCTGCATTTAAAATCGAAAAGTATAAAATCTTTCAACTTTTAAAAGAAAATTATTTAAAAAATTAATGGAAATTTCCATTTTGATATGCATAATTTTAACACATCACCACTCTTACGTACTTAAATTGTGATTAACCTTTAGAATTCATTTGCTTTAAAATACAAGTATTTTATAGATTTAACAAGTTATGACACTAAACTTCAGATATTCTCATTAAATACAAACAACTTTTTTATTTTTAGTATTATTTTGCAATCACAATACAATTTATTATCGATAATTAAAAAAAAAACATCACCAAGAAAAATCATATTTAGAAAATATTTTAAGGATCGTGTTTTATCACAACTTTTTCTTCGCCTACACATTCAAAAGTCACCTGAATGCCCTTTTCCAGCCAGGGCTGAGCCCAAATTGTAACATCACAATTTTTTAGTTTTTCATCATTGTCAATGAAATCAGCATTAATTTGATATTTAGAGCCAGAAACTATTTGTGTGGTAGCTGAATGAATTTTCTCCAATCTATTAAATAAATTTTATAATTTTATTCTAATTTCGATCATAATTAGTTAATTAAGAAGCAACAAACTAACCTTAAATATGGTCCATCGCCTGCAGCTAATTTAGATAAAGAAAGTAGCAAAGCTTTTTCAGCATCATTAGAAGCAGTAATATCTACTTTTCGCACACCACCCCGTACTTTAAGGTGTTCAGCATTTTGCTAAATATGTATAATTATTGTCATTATTGCATAATAATTATTACATAGTATTTCATATAATTGTTATTTCAAAAAATTCCTACCTCATCTACAGGTCGGGCAGTGCTACTGGAAATCGCAACAATCAAAGTCAAGTATAAACAAATTAAAAATTTATTCATTTTAAAAAATAATAATTATTTTTATTTTGTTCTTTTCTTCTTAAAATATTAGACTAGACTGTTTAAAGTTGTGCTACTGGTTGCATTTTATATTAATTCACTTGTTTTTACGACATCTCACAAAGAGAGAAGCAGTTTGTGATGTTTTGTTATTTTAAATTTATTTTTAATTATTCTTATTTTTTTTTTTTGTATTTTTCGATTTATTAGATTTTGTGTCACATTAGTCATTTAAATGCGTAACGATTATCTTAATCGTGTGTTTTATCCAACATTAAAAATATTTTCATGCATTAGTTGAAAATAAACTTGTCATGTTGAAAATTTTTATAAATTTCTTTGAAAATATCATTTATTTTGTAATATCAAAAAAGTGTTAATAGAACATTTGTTAATTTTAAATAATACAAAATCATTATAAAGCCAGTTTTAAAAATTTTAATTATTATTAGTTAATCTCTTCTAATATAATCTCTATAATAATAAACCGGCTTTGAACAATCTCAACTGTATTTATGGCCTATACAATGAATCTTTAATAAGGGTGTCCATTAAGAATATTATCGCAATATTGTAGTCGAATAAGTGTAAGACTTTATAAAAAGTTAAAAGTAATAATTTTCGACAGTTTTTAGTTTATACAACGTCAAACTTTTTCGTATCAAATATTATGGAATTATTATACTTGGACATGCGCGGATCCAAGGTGTGGGAAAAGGATTTTCTACACCCCCCCCAAAAAAAACCAAAAAATTTTCATACAAAACATAAAAATGAGGAAAAAAGGAATTAATATACATAAAAAAATAAAATTTACCGACTCCCCCCTCCCCCAAACGCTTGAGCTGGATCCTCACCTGTACTTGGGACTAGTTATAAAATACCAAACAAAACTTTCAATAGAATTCTTTTAAAAAAATATCCTTCGATCCACACCCTATGATAATTTCCAAATGAACTTGACTAGATCATCTTCTTACCCAGAATTTGAGAAATCCTATTTATTGATTAACCCAAAATTCTATAAAATCAGTTTCTTTTTTAAGCGAAATTTAAAACCTATAAAAACCAAGGGCCAACTTTCGAATTCGATAGTGATTAAATCCTTAATTTAATTTTAAAATATTTTATTAAAAAATTTGATCGCACAATAGGGACTCGAATATATTTAGAACGTGTTAGATTGAATATCCTCTCCATATGCTCTACATTCCACTAAATCCGGACGCCCAATTTTGTATAGCACTGCTCGTAATTCTTAGAATACGCACCATCATAATTGCCTTAGACTTTCTCATTTTTAGGAAATCTCTTGCTTTCATTAGGGTTAACCCATAGGATCTTCGTGGTACTACCCATCGTTTTATTATTCCAAGAGGCTTTATAGGATTCTTTTACATATATTTTTGTAATTCAGCTTTGGTTGCGTAGAATAGTTTTGCCATCGTCAGATTAGATAGCTCAAGTTCCCTTAAAAGCTGATACATTCGCCCTTTCGACTATTTCCGAGTGGCTGGACGCCCAATTTTATATACATAGCTCTGCCCGTAATTTTCAGAATACGCACCATCATACTTGTCTTACACTTTCTGATTTTGAGGAAATCTCTTGCTTTCATCAGGATTTAGGGATTCTTACACATATTTTTAATTCAGCTTTCGCCGCGTAGAATAGTTTTGCGTTCCTCAGATTAACTATTTTTAAATCTAATACGTTCGGCCTCTCTTTGCCGACTATTTCCGAGTGGCCTGATACCCTTACGATGTAAACTTTACATCTGGTTAAAGCTTTCTTACAATCCAATAAGGTCATATTAATTGAATTGAATTTTATTACCAGATATCGCCCTAATTGCTAATGTTCAACTGTACTAAGTTAGAAAAATCTTAACCCTTGGACTTTAATGTCTAAGAAGGAAATAGTCAGCAGATTTCTGCGGTTTCAACAGTCGTCAATCCTTTAAATTTAATATTACAAAAGTAGACATTTTGACTTATTACTATTACTTAAATTGATTAAAACTATTGATAACCCTTAAACCACATTTGATATGTATATTTGGAAAAACATCAGGAGAGATTTTAACTATATATACATGTTTATTGTATGAGTGTGATTATTCAATGGACAATTATGAACCATGTCGCCTAGTGATCTTTTCTTCGCCGGGACATTCAAAATTAACTTCAGTACCATTGGGCAACCAAGGTTGGGACCAGATTGTTACTCTACAGGTCTTCGTTTGCTGGCTATTGTCAATCAAGTCGGCAATTATAACATGTTTAATACCAGCAACAACTTGTGTAGAAGCTGCGTTGACTTTAAGAAGTCTTTTATGGAAAAATTCATAAATAATAATATATTATTTATACAAATTTGTTTTTATGAATTTATTTACCTATAGTATGGTCCATCTTTTGCAGCCAATTTACTTAAGGAAAAATTTAGGGTACCTTCTGCTTCCTTTAGTTTATTGCCCGCTAGATGTGTTACACATCCCGGACAACCGGGTCGCGCACTAACCAAAACTACTGCGGTTAAACATAAAATTAAAACGATTTTCATTATATTTAGAAAACGAAGACCAGGATGAATGATATTTTCGTTTTGAATTTCAAATACCGACTGATAAGAACTGCATTCAGAAATTCTTGTTTTTATGCTTACATTCCGATTTTTTTTATATTTTTTGTGTGACTTGATCAGAGTCTTAATTTCTCTCCATGGTAATAACAAATATATTACTGATAACTACTGTTATCAAACATTTGTACTAAATGATGCTCAATAATATTAATCAATAAACAAACAAATTAAATGATGTTGCTAATAAAATTTTAAGTACGTTTGAATACTCTACTTTAAACGAATGTGTTAAATTTATTAGATTATTTACTATAAAGGCATCCAACTTTGTTAAAGCTTTCTCTAAGATTGTACTTTCCTTAATTAAAGTACACATTTTGAGGTATTTTTTGCTCGTAATTACATGGTCAGTCCTTTTTTAGAGTAAATCATACGACACTATTTCTTACTGTATTTCAAAAGTTTTCGAATGCATTTCAGATAATATTTCTAACACATTTATATAAATTTACATATAATAAGTACACGCAGAGAAAAAAAAATAGTTCGACATGGTTACTATAACTAAACTATGTTCACTGTAACAATATATTGTTATCAAAAACATATAATTGTTATTTTAATTCTATTTAAACAATATTGTTGTTACTGTAATCATTTTCATGTTCATGGCAATTATAAATTTGAAAATGATTCACTGAAAAATAATAATTTTTTCAATAACAAAGTAATGGAACCGATAAAAACATATTATGTTACTAACAAATATTTAAACTCAAAAATAACCATTATATGTTATGTTGCTATATGTTATATAAGCATTGTATGTTATGTTGTTATAAGTAACCATTATATGTTTTATTCCCAGCAGTTCGACAAAGAGTCAATACATACGAAAAAGACAGTAATTTCCACTAATAGTTAACCACCTGGATGGTCGTAATTCGTATGTTTTGGGTCATTCGTCACGAATGTACCCTTTGTAATCGAGAATGAAGACAGTCGCCACTTTAGTGTCCTCTTTGTAAGCGGAAGCGGAGACAGTCGTCTTTTTACTGTCCTCAAGTAACCTAGAGTTTATACTCTTAAAAGTTTTCTCTTTTGTACTTCCGAAAGACAGTCGTCACTTCAGTGTCCCTTTTGTAAGCGAGAGCGAAGGCAATCGTCTCTTTACTGTCTTTTTGTAAGGTGTAGAGAGACGATTGACTTCCTCGTAGGACAAGCCCATGTTAAAATGGTCGGTCACCTGGGTAGTCAGGTGGCTAGGGGCCACCACAAGTGGTAGGTTAAGTGGTCAGTTCGGGACTGTCCCGTCGAACTGCTGGGTTGTTCTATGTCTGTTGCTACAACAACAAAACAACTTAAGCCACACACCTCACACATATCATTTCTTGTGTGTGTGTGTTATTTTAAGCGACAATAAAATTAGTTGAAATAATTCTCACTTAGAACATGGTTACCACAACCATGTTTTTTCTCTGCATGTATGCAGACAATATGATTGGAGATGGTGTAGATGATTTTTTAGAACCACACATGTAGTTCTTTAATTTGAACTCAGTCTCATATTCTTAACATGAAAGAAATAATAGATTGTAGATAAGAAATTTGTATTAAAGTGATACTCTAATGTATATTTTAATTAATAATATAAAAATATATTAATTGATGTTGTTAATTAAATTGTATTTACGTTTAGAGTACTTTAATCATTACCACCATAGGTTGAATGATCGTTTGCCGTTTAAGTGGATTTATATTAATTGTTTTGAAATAAAATATTTATATGCCAAAAGAAAAAATTATAAGTCAACTCACGTCAAAGAGAAAAGCTTATTCAAGGTGTAAAGAGAAAATAATTTTTATTTCATCTCTTGTTTTACTACTTTTATTAGAAATGTATTCAACGAAACCTATGGAGGGTTCGGATCAAATATAGACCTCTTATCATAAAATATAAAGAGATGTTTGTTTCAATCTAAATTTTTAACATTTTTAAAGGTAAAATATACCCGGCAAAAAAAGTAGCAATTTTTTACCTTCTGAGGAAATGATGTTTAAAGACTTCTGAAAATCTTTTTAATTTTATGTTAAACTGCAGTAGTTTTGGTTAGTTTGGGATGTGTTAGATGTGTTACACGCACAACAACCTGAAGGAAGCAGAAGGAACAATACATTTTTCCTAAAGTTAATTGGCTGCTAAAGATGAACCATACGATATGTAATTATTTACGATATGTAACTTTTATTTCCATAAAAGACTTCTTAAAGTCAATGCAGCTTCTACACAAGTTGCTGCTGGTATTAAACATGTTATAATTGCCGACTTTATTGACAACATCCAGCAAACAAAGACTTTTAGGGCGGTGTTTTCTGCTAAAGATAATCTTAATTCTTTGATTAAACCTTGTTTAACATATGTTTTGTGTTTTTCATTAATTAGTAATGTTACTTATGTTCTTAGCTTAACTGAGTGTAATTGGCCAATTGAAACTAAGTTATAAGTAAGAAAACACACCCAACAAAAACAATAAAAGAATTAACACTTTACATTTTACAAACGTGATATTTGTAAATAAAAGCTGTTCGTTGTTAAATCCATAACTGAAAAACACAATCATCAGTTTAAGTCCCCCTTAATTTGTTCAGAGTCCTGGTCTCAACCTTGGTCACTAAGCGGCACATTGTCCACAAAAGAATCAACATACAATAAAAATATATAAAAATATAAAGGAAAGTTTACCTGACGAACGCAAAACCATTCGACGCAATGGAATAAAAAATATGGATGAAATAATTCTGTAAGACCTCTTGGGATAAAGAAACGCGGATGAGCTTGATGATAGAAAAAGATCTCCTCAAAATGGGTAAGTTTAAGGTTAGTATGTTAGAATGCATTCTGAGAATAACGGGCACAGATATACAAAATTGGATGTACGTATTCAATAATATTCGTTGTCAATGTATGAATAAAAATATTTTGACAACGGATGTTATTGAAAAAATATAAACACTTTGGTGTCAATTTTAACCAGGCGTGTATTTTTTTCTCGGTGAAAACACTACCTTTTGCGTGAAGCACTAACTAAGTAACAAAACGATTAATCGTTAATGGATAAATTTTTGTTGATTAATCGCTCGAATAAAAAATTTCAAAATTTTTCACTTCTAGAATGGGTGGAAACGGAAACATTTCTGTTAAAAGGAAACCTTGAAACAATAAAAAGTTATTTAAAACTTTTTTATATAGAAAAGGAAGAAAAATGCCTGATATTCGAGAAAAAACCTTTATTAATTAACCTATTATTAACCGGCTAACCGGCCTCCGGTAGGTTATTGGTTAGTGTTCTAGTCTGGTAGAACGGAGGTGGTGGGATCGACTCCCTCCTGAGACACTGGTTAAGGAGCGCACAACATGCCCGATAGAGACCTAGGTGTATTTCTTCGGATTTGATGTATATATTTACATCCTCCTTTCGAACTAACTACCTAAAACCTAAAATAATAATTTCTTTAATAAACCGAATAAGACAAAAATCCGTATAATTGAATACCCTACTAATTAACATGTTTTTCTAACAAACCATTTTAAAAACTCACATAAAATTACACTCTCTAACATATGTATTGTACAGAAAACAGACATAAAAGATAACAATAGCTTATTACATTAACAATCACGATACTTATTGAAAAAAACAGCTTTAAAAGTATTATTGCATCCAATTTTATCAAAACCGCAAACTGTTTATATTAACATCAATACCAAGCATATTCTTTTAATATCAACACCCCCTTACCCCTTAGCTCTTCACATTCAAACTCTGACTTTTAACGGGCAGATAACTTTATCAGAGGCCAATTATAATCTTCTTATGACTTTATGAATATCAGGTTAAGAATACATTTACAGACACAACATTAAAAGAAATCTTTAAAAATATTATTGCATTCAATTTAATCAAAAACCACAAACTGTTTATAGGTATAGTAATTTCTAAAATTTTATTGCACTTAAGATCATTTTATTATTTTAACAAAACAACCATAATTGGAGTACACACTTTCTCCTTAGGCACTATGTTTCCTAACTAATTTTTCTTCACCGGGACAGTCGAACGTTACTTGAATACCATTTTCCAACCAGGCTTGAGACCAAATTTCAATATCACAAGTTTTAATTTTTTCATTTTCATCCATTAGATCAGCATTTATTACGTCTTTAGAACCAGATACAACTTGTCTAGAAGCTGAATTAATTTTAACCAGTCTTAAATTGAAAGAAACAAAAAATAGTTTGTTTTTGATACCAAGAAAAATATTTAAATGTTTTGATATTTACTTGTAGACTGGTCCATCGCCGGCTGCCAATTTTGCAAGAGATTTGTTGAGAACATCTTCCGATATTTTAATATCATTACCAGTTAGTTTTACGGGACAACCCGCACATGATTCTGGATATCCATAAGCAAAAGTGGCCAAAGAAATTAAACACAAAATTAAAACGTATTTCATTGTAAGTTTTTTTTTGTCTAATGTTTGCTATGTTAGAAACAAAATACAACTGATGATTGCTACAATAGTGAATCATACTTTTTATAAGGTTTGTAAAATCACTCGCATTCGAACACACTCTTTCTCTTTTCCGCTCTAACACTCTCTGCTCACTATCAGTGATGGCTTGAGATTATTTATATTTTGTACCAAAATATTTTCAAAAGTAAACCAAAACAGAAAAATTTGGTTTAAAAGAAAGTTTTTTCGTTGTCAGTGTATTAAAGTTTTTAATTATAGATATACTCAAGCCAGTTTATAACGAATTCGAATTTGTAGATTAAATTATAATTTTACTTCATATTCATTCGTACAAATTTATTTCATTTTCTTTACGAAAATCAACATTGATTTTGTTTTTTCATATACTTATATATCTTAACAAATAATAATTTCTTATATTTCAATATATAATTCTTCAAGTTCGTTATAAAAAAACTTAATGCTATAAAATTCTACTTGAGAGACTGAAGCAGTAGTTTGTTTAATCAAAGGATTAGTTATAAGGATAAGGATTTCTATACAAATGCATGTTTTTAGTCAGTAACTCAAACTAACTTTTAACTAGTTTCCTTTTTGAATCAAATAGTTTGCTACAAAATGTTTAATTTGTGTTATTAAAAAGTACTTAAAAAAGTACACATTTAGCACAAATACCGTCACTGGTCTCTGATAATGAAACATAGGGCAGAAGATACTTAGTAGAAGCTGAGAAATACATTAAAATAATAGTGTGAGTGTTATTGATTATTTATTTACAAATTTTGTTTACTTAAAAACTTGTTAGAAAACACTCAAAACTATTTAAAAATGGTAAAATGTTATTAATATTTTTATAAAAATTTTGTTAATACGATTTCATCGCAATAAAGGTAATTTTCTGAAAACGATTTTATATAAGTATTCAATTAAGAACTGATTCCCATACATTTGATTTGAAAAATTTAATTCTTATAAAAATTATCAAATTTTTTTTGTGACTAATACCCAATCAAACTGTTTTTCCGAGGATCACTTGTATGAAAAGCGTGAAGCGATATGGCCCATTTTCAATACCAAACAAACCGTATTATTCAATTACTGGGTGAGCTTCTTTGGTGAATCACAACCGTACCATTGTATATTTTACACACAGGTGGTAATTTCTGTACATGACGTGGTAGTAAACGAAAGTGATGTGTTTATATCTAGGACGGTGAACTGTTATTCGATAGACCGAAAGAAATAAGAATCCATCAAATAAGCCTATGACTTTGTTCTCAGAGAATACATTGTGGTAAATCTGGTATGAACAAAGTTTTCTCTGAACATACAAGGAAGAAATTGTAGATTCCACAGTGCTTCAGTCATTTTAACGGCAATAACTCTTCCCGCAAGTTTGGAGTAAAACCACAGACTTTGCGTGGAATTCATAGAAAAGATCAGTTTATAGTCCCGGCAGACTAGAGGTATTGGTATTTTGTTCCCTGGATTGTAATTACACCAAATAGGGTCATTCATTAAGGTAACATGCCCCCAGTGGGAAAGAAGTTACAAATATTCACTACCTCCTTATTTTAAGAATGTGCATTCCACGAACATGCCCAAGAATTCCGGACGATTGCAAATGGTTTTTGCTAAAATTTTACCACTTAAGTAATAAAAATATCATCAAAATTTTAATAATTTTTTTAAAATTAGTTTTAATTCCTTTCTGTTATGCACTTTATATAAAATCTTTTCAGAATATAAAATTTGAAATAACTGGTTGTCAACCTACTTAAGTAAAACTTTGAAAAAATATATAACTAAGACCCGTATCGGAAGAAATCAAAATTAAACCTTAAACGTAAATATACATACATTTTAACCAAATATTACATCAGAGCTTCGAATTAATCAATTCAATTTGAGCTTAATTCACCAAAATCTGAATTCAGAAATATAAAGTTTAATCTTCCAATCCTTTTTTTAATTCTCAGGAATTAATTCAATAGCTTAATTCAAAGACTTTCAGATTATTTTAATTCATTCATATACTGAATTCATTCATGTTTGAATTACATTCTACTTTGAATGATTCAATTTTTCTTTAATTCAAATCTACTCCAAATTGAATTACGAAATTTTTCTTAAATTCATTTTGTAGTAGACTGAATGAAAAATTTTTCCTTTGCAGTCAGAGTGTTGTATGTCAAAAACTAAAATTTCAACTTATAAGGTTCATAAATTTTTATGTTTTTATCTCTATATAAAAAAATTTTTGCGTAAAAATTTTAAATAGCCTAGTTTACAGTTGATATTTGTATGTTTGTATAATAAGAATGATAATTCTGACTAATAATAATGTCAAGTTGTGGGCACAAGAAAATTTTTCTATTTTTTAGTTATAACAATATTGCTGCAAATAAAGATACATAATATTTATGTACAATATACAAACATACATTCATAGTATGTGACCATAGGTTTATGATCATAAAACATAACAAATCCGTTGAAGTTTGCTCAGAACAGAATATTGCATTTACTGCAGTATAAGGATTTATACGCTTTATAGTAAGTTTTCTGTAAGTTTTCATTATCATTCCATTGATATCCAATACATAATACATTTGAAAATTTAAATTACAAAAAAATAAATTATAATTTATTTGACAAATATTAAATCATGTGTATATTAGGATTGTTCAAATAAATGTTTAATTTGAAAATAGTTCTTAAATAATACATATGTATATCAGTTGTTATATTTGGTTTCGTATAACCTTTCTTGTTAGCTTTTGCCTAGGAACCACATAATTTAGATGGATTCATCAGATGAAAATTCAAATTTACTCATGATAGCAATTATTTTGAAAATATATTTTTTAATTTGAAATTTAAAATTTGAAATATTTATAATTCTGTTTATACGTATATGTTCAAACTTTTTTCGAATGAAAATTATATTTGGAAAATATTATTAAAATTTTCCAAAAACTTTATAATTTTTTAAAAAACTTTATAAATAATATGTTTCGATTAAGATTTGTCATTTATGTAAATTTAAATAGGGGCTATATTTATTTTAGTTAAATTTTATCTATAATATAGGGCTTGTTTTTTGTTTAATCATTAGCTGAAATTAAAATACAAAATTGTATTTGTAAAATACAAAATAAAATTTCTAAAAACATAGCCCCCTAATGTATATACATTTTTATTTAAAAATTTTTCTTTAATCCCCTACAAAAAGAATAAAGAAAAATCGATGAAAGCTATTTTGTAATAGATTTGAATTCGAAAAAATTTAAATCATTCAGCAAGGAATTAAGCCTTTAAAGAATGAATTATACAAGTAATGAATTCAACATTTTTAAAGTCCTAAAGAATTCAACTTATGAATTAATTCGAATGAATGATATTATAGAATGGTGAAGTAATAATTTTTAATTTGATTTAAAAAATTGAATTAAGGCTTAACAATTTTCAACCTTTGTATTACATTCGGTTTCAGCTGTTAAAAATACATTAAAATAAGTCGAATTTGTTTTAAAGGTTTTAACAAAACTTAATTTCGTTAGTCTGTGTTATAATTAAATTTCAGTAAATACCTAAACACTTAAAAACTTAAAAATAAAATTCTGTTTCTTATTTAAAAACACGACAGTGTTAGAAATAATTTTTAAAGTCATAGATAAATTTGTTTACTTAAATAATATTACAAAAAAAAATAATAAATTATTTTTATTAATAAATTGCTAATTACATGAGGATAAGTACTTATTTATATCTATATAATTAGTTTATCTTTAAAGGCTCATAAATGACTAAAAATCAATCAAAATATTTAAATCATTTAATTTTTCACCCACTAGGTTGACTTGAACAACGGTCTACCATCGCCCCTGAATCCTTCAATGGAGAACTCAGGTGGCAATTTTTGTACATGGATTGGGCAGGTCCATGTACAAACACTTTGCTGAAGTACACGAGCTACCTAATATCTGATCATTGCAGCCCCGTTGCTTAACTTCTGATGTTTATATATACTCCGAAAATATCTGGACAATATAGGAAAATTCTATGGTATTATTTGTATTTGATACCTTTCATTCATAATCATAAAACCCAACACATTCATCATCATAAAACCCAACACGTTCATTAGAGAAAAACATAAGACACATTTTTTATAGGTAGGCGGGAAACCCATTTCCAACGCTTAGTCCCACAGTCACTCCTCTGTGGGGCACCGAACTTATTCCGAAATATTGACTATACCTTACATCAGTCTTTTAACCGCAACTTACTCTTCCCGCGAATTTGGGTTTAAACCATAGCCACTACGTGGATCCCGAAGGAACATCAACAAACTGACCAGCCAGGACATAGTCCTACGGGCAACTGGCCACCCATAGTACCAGATTATGCTGTGATCTCTTTCAATCACCAAGGTAACATGCCCCCGGGGGGACTTTAATGTAGTACCAATATTTTTGGAGGAAAAACAAATTATACACGCCTTGTTCCAAATCGACACCAATTTTTTTAATAACGTCCGCTGTCAAGTATATTCATACGTACAACAACACTGTCACCGTTTGAAAATGGGAAACATTTGTGGAAATCTTTATACTTTCTCCGAAAGGATTCCCATTTTTGGGATTTCGGTTTAATTCTTTTACAGTTATGTTAAAATCTTCTGAAATTATTTAAATTTTGTTATTTGGAAAAACATATTTAAATAAATGTTGAAAATTGAATTGCGTTTCGCTAATCAATAAAGATGTGTAATATGTAATTCTTAAGATTTCAAAACCCAAATAAATTTTTTTTAAGTTTGACAATAACGAGAATAATTTGACCCATCTTGAAAGTAAATTAATTTTTTAAAGTTAATTTTTGATATTTTGACCACTTTAAATTTACCATCTTTTATGAAAAATTCACCTTTCATGGATTTTACTAATATTTGTGTTCATCGATATTGAAACAAATGTATGATATTTCTTAGCTAACCAACTATGTAAATTGCACAATTTAAATAAAATTATTTTATACAACTAATACATATAATTAGCTTAATTAATATTTATAAAAACTAAAGTTTAATTAAAATAAAAAACTTTTTAAATATTAATTTAAATTTTTTTACTCACTTCAGTTAAGCACGATGCAGGTAAAGTACCAATGCATAAAGCACTCTATAAAAATAACAACATCAAGATAAATTTCAATTAGAAAAATAAACATTTTATCACACAAAACCCCCACCAGAGAAACCACAGCACAAACTTTAACTTACAGCACTGGTTAAAGGAGAAAATATAGTGTCAAACATGACAATTATAATTAAAATTTGTAATTTTGATAAAAACATTTTTTTTTAAACTGAAATTAAAAAATACTCAAAAAATAATGTGTTAACAACACTAATACCTTTTCAGAACTAAAAGTGAAATTAATTTGATGAATCAACAACAAGAGAAAAAATTTATTAATAAATATTACAGGTGAAACCTTTTGTATTATACAAAAAATATGAGTTGTACAAACCTATAAATTTAAACTAAACGGAAGGAGATTTGTAGGTGAATATAAAGACTTTAGATTTTACCCTAAAAGGTGAAAGGTTGCAACAGATCACAATCTAAAGCAGGACAAACTGATGCGTTCGATATCTTTTATTTAATACCTGATAACAATCAAATAACAATTTCGTTTAATATCGAATGATGCTATTTGCCCTGTTTCTATATAATCAAATTTGATATTTATTTTACTCTGCAACTATAGGGTATATACAAATTTAACTAAAATATTATAGTCACTACAAAAAATTTAGTTTCACATGAGTAATTAAAACTTAACTATAGCATATAGAACAGTAATGTGAGGAAACGAACGGGTATATTAACAACACAATGAGAGTAAATAACATTTTTTGAATTAATTGTAAAAGGTGACATAAATTTCACACGTTATGCTAATTAGTTTATTAATAAAACCACAAAAACATGTAGAAAAAAACGCCCCCCAAACAATAGAGGTTTTCTGTTTGAAAATATTGAAAAATGAAATTTATTTACATTTAAAAGTCAATATGTTTAAAAACGGTACGCATACATTCACATCTTATTGTCACTTCAGTACCATCCGTTAACCAAGGTCTCGTCCACATGTCGACCTCACAGTTGTGTTTCATGTTATTATAATCGATTAATTCAGCAGCTACCGTTTTTAAGGAACCTGCCACCAATTGTTCGGATCCACCAAAGACAATGCCAACTCTGTAAAAATATGATAATTTCAAAACAACTTATATGCCATCATAAAAAAAAACTGTAAACAAAATCCATCTAGAAAACACAAAGTTATTTTGGAGTGGAAGGACACTTTGATCTGTTAGAGTGTTTTGAATACAGATAAATACTTAGGATAGGCAGCCTAAGAATCAATTTTGGGAAAACAATATCCATTTAAGAAATCAATCAAAAGATCACACGGTATCTTTAACGTCGAAATTAAAAACGAATGTGGTTGTCTTAGATCCATTTAAGGATACTGGATCTATTATATTCCAAGGAGCAGATATATAAAAAGCGAGTTATACGATATAACTTTTATGGGGAATGATAGTTTACGGAACTAAACAGGGAGGTATTTTGTCCCCTTTACTCTGGGTGACCACATCAATAGACTTAGGGCGAATTTTTCTGATAAAGATAATCTTCATTCTTTGGTTAAACCTGGTTTAAAATATGTTTCGTGTTTTTCAGTTATCAGTAAAGTTACTTATTATCTTAGTTTAACTGAGTGTAATTGGACAATTAAACTCAAGTTATAAGTGAGAAAACACAATTAACAAAAACAATAAAACAATTATTTCGGAAGAACAAAAACATAATATTTTAAGTAAATTGCAATTTTCTGATTTGTTTTGTTTCATTAATTATTGTTTTAAATGTTTATTTAACATTTTTCCAAAATTTTCTATTTTACAAAAATATTGTTTGCAAAAAACAGCTGTTCATTGTTTATGTTTTTTAGTGAAAACTTGGCTTAAATCTAAAACTGAAAAACACAATTATCGGTTAAAGTCCGCCTAAATTTGTTCCGATTTTAATCTAACAGCAAGTTAAGCCTAGTTTAACTGATGAGTAAGAAACCCGCCCTTAGACCTTTCTGCTAATCAGTTGTGTTGAAGTTCAGAAGAAACCTTGAGAAACGCTTAACCGATTGTGTTAAATTTTAATGAGCAGAGACTGAAACATCAAAATTACCCATCAGCATTTAAAAATAATGGATTGTGTAATATGAATGGTCAAATGCGATATGTAGGAGCCTGCATGATAAAATGTGAAACAATTTCATTGTCATAAGATATTAAAACTAATCGGTTTCTAATGATAATATGGGACCTACTTTCAGAATTTCGAACGAATTATTTTTTGTTTTAATGGCCCAAATAGACTACACAAGCACATACCTTTTTTACTTCAACACACACTACACAAACATTGCTAGTACAAACACCGATTTTTTCACGTTTTTGTAGACTTGCAAAGATATAGATGTAAATTTATCTTCGAAATATGAATTTTGAAAAAAAAAATTGGTTATTTATGAATATAAACAATACAAACGAATTGACAAAAATTCAATATGTTTGTGTAAAAATCTAAATTTTTTGTTTTTTTGATCAAACAGACCGCAAGCATTTGTGCAAACACGAAACACCCTCATACACAACACAACAGGCTTGCACAAACGTAAAATATTGGTAAGTTTGTTAAGCCGCTTGTGTAGTCTATTTGGCCCTTAACAATTCGTTCGAATTTACGAAGACAAATGTCCAATTCACAATTTGATGTCGTATCGTTGTATGTCATACACATTTTTCAAATAATTTTTTTTGAGACAAAAACAAATCAATAATATCCAAAAAACGACATATCGCGATATAAACGTACAACAGCAATTTTGAATTGGACAAATATGTTAGAATCTGAAAACAAATTTAAATTTAAATCAAAAATTAAATTAGAGGTGTTCAGACTAGTTTACCTATAAAACGGTCCTTCATCCTCTTCAGCTATTTTCATTAAAACGGTACGCAATTCATGTTCAGCTTCCATTAAAAGTGGACCATTTAATACCTTTCTACCGCTCGTGCGATAACCACCCTATATAATAAAGACATTAATAAAGAATTAACAAAAAAAAACTATCAATTTAAATCATTTTTTAATCATACCATTTGACAATTATTCAAATATTGCCCTAAAATAATATAATCACCAATAATAACAAAGACAAGAATATAAAATTGTTTAAACATTTCGAAAAGAGTGTTGATAAAACGACAGATTTAAGATAACTGAATGTAAAGTTGATAAATAATCTTAAATATTTTAAATTTTATATTTACTTTGGATATTTTTGGTTGGACATAAACACAAAAAATATATGAATGTATGTCAATACATAAAATAGAAATATTGTAATAGTTTAAGCAAATATTTATACAAGATTTACGTATGTATGTTTGTTGTCTGCAAACATTTCAATAGAAACTTCTTGAGGAAATACCTTTCATTAAAAAAATTATAGTTTTTTAATAAAATTATTAAAAATAATAAAACATAAGCATAACTATTGTATTTACTTAAAATATTTAATTAATTGTACAATTAAGTGGAATGAATTATGTTATCAGTTGTTTTTAAGTAGAAAGTAAATTTTTGTTGAATTATGTTTATTAAATGATAACATTTTAAATATACTTATTTTTTAATTTAAATTAAATTAATTAGTAAAATGTAGGCTTGTTTTTGATGTTAAATTAATAATGTAGATTAATAACACAGGCCAACGAAATAAAGGTTTTGTAAAAACTTTTAAAACTAATCTGAATCGATTGTATGTATTTTTAAATGCTGAAACCATAACTCAGTATCAGTTTTTCACGAACACCCACCATTTTTTCTCAAAAGGACATCGAATATTTAGTTCATATTTTAAGGACATTTTTTAAAATCATTAATAAAATTTCAGTGAAATTTGTCTATGTATTAACATTATTTGATTTTAGTGAAATTTAAGATGAATGTTTCCTATTATTTTGTCTTTCTATATTAACCGAAAGTCACATGGAGATATTCTTAAAATTTTTAAATTTTTTATACAAAATTTTAATAAAGTGTTGAAACTGCAGTCTGAAGAATTCCCTAGTATGATTATACCTTAAATTCGACTTAAGCTATTGAAAATAAAAACTCACTTTTAAGTTATTACGAATATGTGTACCCATCAAAAATTTGGAAATGACCTTTCGATTACTACATTTCGTTCTTACTACAAGGCGGTACTTTAATAACTTCCAATTATTAATGTGTTATATAACTACTTTCTAATATATTAATCTGTTTCTGTGTGAAGTTATGGAAGCTGTATACTATATAAACTCCTTTATAGGAAATTACTTAAACGTTCTTAACTAAAGGCCAAATAGACTACACCAACATACCAATATTTTACGTTTTTGCAAGCCTGTTGTGTAGTGTAGTGTGAGGTGAATAGTGAGGCTATTACGTGTTTGTGCAAATGCTTGCTGTTTGTACAAAAATTAAAAAAAAAAATTGATTTTTACACTAACATATCGAATTTCTGCAAACCAATAAATATAAGTTAATATTTATTAATAACAAATTTAAAAAAAATTTACATTTCTAAGAAGAATTGTAATCTGTATCTTTGAAAGTCCACACAAACGTAAAAAAACGGTGTTTGTACGAGTAATGTTTGTGTAGTGTGTGTGCGAATGAAAAAATATGTTCGAAAAGCCGCTTGGGCCATAATACTATTTGACTCTAACCCCACAATATCTCAATGTCTAGTTATATTTTACCGGAAGGTTAAATAGGTAGTTTTCATACAAAAAATATTTCAACAACTGAATATCTACTGGTTAAAAAGAAACCATCAAAATCGGTCCATATTTCTTAGTGGGTCAGGGTCACAAATATATCACATTCAAATTTATGAATAAAGACACATGACTCTGTATTTGGAACATACATGGGAAATTTTCATTAAGCATTAAAATTTCATTACCATTTATAAAAAAATTGTAATGAAAAATATTTTAAGTATCATTTAATGAAAATTATATTTTTTTCATTATAACTTTTTTTGATAATGGTAATGAATTTGATAAAGAATTTTCAAAAACGAATTTAATTAGTATTTATAATTGTCGAAAAATATATTAAGGAAAATTTTTCGAAGATTCGAGATTTGAAAGCTTTTAAAACCAGTTTCCGTAGCCCAAATTGGCTGAAATTTTGCAGTCATAAGTACATCTGATGACAATACAATAATATGTTCGAATATTCGAAATTAAGTTCGAAATTTCGAAGTTATTTTCGAAAAATTTTTTATGTTTTTAAATTAATCTCTGTGTCATAAAACCTAAAAAAAAATTTTCGAAAATTCGAACTCGTGTTCGAAAAATTTTTAAAGTTGTTAAAACTAGATTTTCTAAACCGAATGTGCTGAAATTTGCATTACATGATTTCACCTAATGACAATACATTATAATGTTCGGATATTCGAAATTAGAACTAATGTTTGAACATTTTTAAAATCCATTGAATAATGGTAATGAAAATTTATTTTTAAGTAATTACTAATGAAATCGTTTCATTAAAAACCATTACCATTAGACAAAATAATGCTAATGAAAAAAAAAATAATTATAATTTTTTTCAATTTAATGCTAATGAAATCGTAAATTAATTAATCGATATAATTAACTACTCCCATGTATGATTTGGAACTAAATTTTTTGTTTGGTTAAATTTTTTTCATAAGATACAATAATATGTATAATTCTAATAATAAAACATAAAATTTATAATAAAACTTAATTTTTGTCCGATAACTGATATATTTTGTATACATTCCCAGGTATGTTGGGTATTGATACACGAGGTAAGAATAGAAAATTGGTCATAAATCGGTTTAATATACATATATATGTATATCAAACTAATTTTTGGAAAATGTTACTCTGAAAGTATAATCCAAATTTCAAGCCGATACGATATATAGATCTCGATATATATCACTTAAAAAATGAAAAACATACCCGGGTATGTGGTTAAACTAAGATTAGATTTACTTCAAAGTTTGCCAAAAAAAAACAACATGCCTCTAATGTAAAATTCATTTTTCACCCGAATTTGAAACACTTCGAGTTACTACAATTTAGGAATGCTTTAGAAGAATTGATAACTATTTAAATATATTTAAAAAATTTATTACGAAATAGATTCTTTCCAATATATCCTCATATCTATACAAATAAAATTATAGAGGTTTTACGATTAAAAATTTTATATGTATTTAATATAAACAAAAAATTTAAATAAAGCTACGTCTTTAAAGTTTAAACAATTTGAATATAAAACAAACAAAATTACAAGTTCAATAAACGTTTTATAAAAAAAATTCTTTGTAACATAAATTCCGTTCGTCAATAATTAAATATTAAATACATGTATATAAAGTTATATTTCGAGTATATGTTATGACTCAGTAGTTTATTATGCATATAAAAAAGAACCGATTAATTATTTTTTTATGTTTGTTAAATAAAAAGAAATCTTTATCACAATTTCCCTTTACACACCATAAAAGTTGCCCCCAATTAAGCACTGTGTTTCTTAACAACTTTGTCTTCACTATCAAACTCAAAAGTGACCTCAATACCATTGGGCAACCAAGGACGACTCCAGATGGAAACATTACATTTCTTGGTTTTGCCATCAGCATCCACAAGGTCGGCAACAATTTTAGTTAAGGTGCCAGCAACAACTTGTGTCTCAGCCGAGTATATTTTACCAAGTCTATGAGAGTAAGGAAAAAAAAGAATTCATTATCATTTAAAGGAATTGGAATGGAATAATTTCCGAATATAATACATACTTGTAATTAGGACCATCGCCAGCAGCTAATTTAGCTAAAGATGCATTTAGTTGTTCTTCAGCTTTTTTTAAATCAGTGGGGTGAACGCCACCTACTATCTTTTCCTGAAATTTTAGTTATTTTAATATTGATTGTAATTTATTCATTTACGCAGTTATTGTTTTAATATTTTTAAATTCATCTTACCTCATTCGGCATTGCGTTGATAATGGTTACAGTTAGAGCGAATAATACTACAAATAATTTGGTACAAAACATTGTATTTTTTGATATTTTAATTTTTCTTTGTTTAATAAACAATAACAATATTTTTTTTTTGTAGAAAATCAACTTCACTGAACGTACTCTTCGGCTGTTGAACGATTGTCAACAACTGATGGAAAGTGAGTACAACTAGAGAGTATTTAAGCATTCGACTGAAACATAAATCTTTATTTTTAAAATACACATTATCTACTATATAAATACATACATATGTACTTATGTGTACATATGTATACATATTTACACGCCGGTATTTCTGTAAATATATACTAATCTATTTATTTGTTCATCTAGAGAGAGATGAAATTATTTATTCTTAAATGTTCGATAGGTAGTTTTCGTAGGAAGTGGAAAAGGTTGTTCGTACTTTATTGAGGAATTAACCTTACACAGTAATTTAATTTTAATTTTCACAAAAATATTATTATTGCATGGAATAATGTGATCTCCAAGGTAATTATATAAATATCATAAGGTACTATTTATGTCTAAGAACATTATTTTTCGTATTAATTTTATAATAGTTAGGGCAAATCTTTATGTTTTTGTGCGAAGGATTAAGGATTAAATTCAAAATAATCTTGTTTGGTAGTTTAAGCGCACAATGGAGGTGGTTTAAACTTATACAAGAAATGAAAAAGTGTAAACAGCTGATGCCAAAAAAATAATATTTTTTTTAAATAAACATTAAAATATTTGATTTATCTATTAGTATAAATTATGGGGACTTCACAATATATTTTTTTGTTTTATATATAAATTTTCATTGATTTTCTTATTACATTTACAATTATCTTCTTCTTTTTTATAACACATGCATGGTTTTGATAACAAACGTCAACACTACGCAGTTTAATCTTGTACTCAAAAACATCAAGGAGGATTAACATCAGAATCAGTTAATCAGCAGATTAACTAATCTGATTATTGATTGGTGTTTGATTGCCAACTCCAAAACCCGCTCTTAGTTAGTAATATCGGGCAAATGGCGAGTAAATTTCTTAAACTCCTAATTTTTAAAAAAGTCCTCATTTCACAATAGCGCAGGCTAGTCGTAGAGGAATGTCCTTCATATTTGATTGCAAATTCACAACTTCTGAAGTCATTCATCCATGATCAAGGAGGATTAACATTAGAATCAGTTAATTAGCAGATTAACTAATCTGGTTATTGATTGGCGTTTGATTGCCAACTCCAAAACCCGCTCTTAGTTAGTAATATCCGGCAAATGGCGAGTAAATTTCTTAAACTACTAATTTTTAAAAAAGTACTCATTTCACAATAGAGCAGGCTAGTCGTAGGAGGAATGTCCTTCATATTTGATTGCAAATTCACAACTTCTGAAGTCATTCTCCAGATGACATTTGGAAATTTTGGAGTAATTTGACTTAAATAATATTAACATAAATAAAAGATTTAACATAAAATCCCAAAATAACATTTTCGCTTCTTTGGAAGTAAATAAACATCACTTCCTCAGAAAAAAAATCCCCTAATGCTACTTTTGAAGTGGTGATAAATGCGATTATTTTGGAAGAAGTTCGTTTTATTTTTTTTGTGATGTATAAATAAGCATCGACAAGTATTCCTATATGATTTTTTTAAAAAGTCAGTTCCTCGGGACTTTGTACCTTAAGTCTGTTTGTAGTATAGTGATTTTATAAACTTTTTTCGCTACTGTAGTACGTATATTAAAAAAAAATACAAATATTAAATGATAAAAACTTGTACAAAATTATCAAACAAATATTATGCTCTTTGTAATTATAAAACGAAATGTGTTTAAACATTAGCGTTAATCTTTAACATATCACCTCCAATTGGTCATGTTTGTTTTATAGTTTCCTATATATCAAAAACTATTACCAGATTATTTATATTTTATGGAATTTGTCGCAAAAACACACAAGAGGAAATAGGAAGTATGTAATATGATAATACAGTTTCTTTAAAGGTTGTGGAAGTTATTTAATAATATTCTTAAATTAACAACATGGTATTACGCTTTTTACGATCCACTTTTTTACAATATTGTGGCTACACTACATTTATATATATATACATATATTTTATATATTAATACTTGGCGCCAACAATATTTTCCTTTACTTGGAGTGATTTTTGGTTGAATTTTAGTTTTTCTCTAAACATAAATGTGTTAAATAAAGTAGAAAGTCAAAATATTTTAATTTTAATTTTTATTTTAAACAAATATGAAATTATAGTCGGGCGAGGCCGACATTTTTATAATACCCTTTTACAAAAATAAAATGTTAAATCACATAGTAATAACAAAGATTTTAAGTTGAATTGTACCTTGCCTCAGATACACTTAAGCCGTTTATCGTTGAATAAAATTGTGGACATTTAAGTGAAATTTTAATGGGGATAAGGTCGTCATATGAGGTCCTATAATTATAGAATTCGTGAGGGTCATCAAGTCTAGTATAGAACTTGGTTTTGCAGCTTTTTTCGAGATACGAACATATTAAATATAATTATAAACTTAAAAGCCCTATTCGGCGGGTTCAGTTGCATGGGGGCTAGCTGAAATAATGTTAACCATTTTCAATAGGCTTCGTTTACGGTACCAAAAAAGATCATTTGCCATTGAATTATCACCAAAATTGCGACCTGTAGTTTGATTAAAGTGTTTACATGGACGGACAGAAAGGCGAACATAGATAAATTGACTCAGAAAATTATTCTCAGCCAATTGAAGGGACGTAGATAAATCGACTGAGAAAATTATTCTCAGCCGATTGGTATACTTTAAGATGGATATAGGACTAATATTATTGTGCGTTACAATCATCAGAAAAAAGCCATTATAGGTACCCTTCCCATTAAAGTTGTGTAGTTGGAAGGTTTTGTTTGTTAAAACCCCAGATCAATATTAAGTAGTTTTCAGAAATATTGGAGCTATAGCCAAATACATCTGTACTAACATGTACCACAATGCATTTTTACCAAACTTTTTATTATTTTATAGACTTACTAGAATACCATGTGTGCTTCGCTACCCCAAATAAAATTAAATAGATATAAACAATATTTATTGATTAAAGGCTTTTTTTCTGTTTCTTACGTTGAATAGAATCTAAAATTATAACGTAACTTCGCTTTCAGTAGGGATCGAAATGTACCATTTAAAGAACGAAAAAGTACAAACTCCCTCTATAAACTCCAGTTTCCCATTACAGAGAGTCTTAAAGGTACCATTTGAAGAATGGTTTGGTTTTCAAATTCTAAACCGAATAAGGTTATAAGGGCTAATATTTTTGCTATAAACTTCAGCACGAAAGCTAACTCTTCCCATTATGCCGGCGTAAACTAATGTAAAAAAGTAAACTATGTAAAATTGAGTCATTTTGTTGTTAAGTAAAAGGTTTTTGATATTTATATTAAATACTCTTGTATATACCTATATGTAAGTAACAGTAAAAAGGGTAAACAAATAGACAATGTAAAATAATTTGTAAAAAAAATTAATAAAAAAATAACTTTTAATATTTTCAAAATATTAATTATATTAATATATAAACTTAAGTTGTTTTGAAAATGTCATTCACTTACCGAATATGATGATGAAGCCGATGAAACATATTATAAAACATTTTGACCATTATAAAACACTATTTACAAAATGGATTTAAAACAAATGTTCTTTTTATTTTATGTAATTTTTCATATTGCATTAACTTTTAACAGGCACCCACTACTTTAATAGAATTTAAACTTTTATTTTGCCTAATTTTTTTCATTTATTTTTTTACTTTATATTTTATTTGCCTCATTTTATATTAAACTAATTTTTTTTTGTATTTCATGTTGCACTGACATATTCTAACCGACATCTTTTTTTCTTCTTTTTCTTTGCCATGGATTAACATTTCATTAGACAACCACAAACAACATGATGTATGAAAATTTTGCACAAACTTTTTTCTAACTTTTCACTTTATTCTTGCTGTTAACTGAATATTTTATTTCACAATTATATAGAATAAATAATACTATTCACTTTGACACTAAAATTATTATAATTTAGTAACTTTAAATAATAAAAATTATTAATTTTATACGGAGCAAACAAAAAAAACCGGCGAATTTTAACGAGGACAAAAAGAGACTGACAAAAATTCCGATTGGATTGTAAGGTGTTACCATATGTAAAGTTATGAATGAAGATGGTAAAACAGTTCTCTCTTTTTATATACTAGTTTTTATCGTACACATTATCATTTCAAACAGATGTTGTTATCTTTACTTTAAAGTTTGTATTACACAAACTTTTAACAACCAATTTTTGAAATTTTGTCTTTATTAACTTTTCCTAATAGTTATCAAATATTATATACTTATTTTATTTTAGAAACTTAAATATTTCCAAAAATATGATTTAAAGTTGATGAAACATTAAATAACTGAAATTGTTACTTATTTTGATAATTATTAAAATGCAAGGAACCACAAACACTTTATTTTTAAAATGGCTTTTTTATTAAAAAGTTGACACAAATATGATAAGAACTATTACTTTTCTTTATATTTTATTTTCATATTAAACTAAACGCATTTAAATTTAATTTAATGCACTGACATTTTGTAACCGACATCTTTTTTTCTTCTTCTTTCTTTGTCTTGTTTTAACTTTTCATTAAACGATTACTAGCAACATATGATGTATGAAAATTTGCACAAACTATTTTCTATATTTTTACTTTACTATAGTAGTGTACTAAAATTTTTATTTAATAAATATGTGGAATTATTAATAACGGCCATTTTAACACTAAATTTATAATAATTTGATAACTTTTAATAATTAAAAATATTAATTTAATTTGCAGCAAATTGTAAACCGATGTATTTTAACGAGGACGAAAAGAGATTGACAAAAATTCCGATTGGATTGTAAAAAGTTGCCATATGTTAAGTAATGTTACTGCCTTTTACAAAGGGTTTTACTAAGGGGATAAAACAGTTTTCTTAATGTTTACTGGGCAATTTATATTGGACCTTTTTGAGAAAAATATGTTGATATGGCTTTTAAAAGAGATAAAAGAAGTTAAGCCTACAATTATTGTTAAATTAAAGTAAAATTTAAATAGCTTTATAAAAACAGCAACTTAAAAAATTATTTTTAAACTATTGAAATATTTCTTTAAACATTTTCTTCGTACTAAAACAAATTCGATTAACTTTTCTTGCTTTTGTTTGATCTTCACGCTGATGTCCCATATAGTACCAAGATTGATTGTTAACTTGGCGATTACTTTATTAAAAAGATGTTTTTAAGTTTAAGTGAAGATGAAATTTGGAAAAATTTTTTAATAAATAAATTATTTCCCATTTCATAGCTTATTCCAAGAAAATTTGTTATGAAATGCTTTCTATACTTGCATGAACATAAATAGTTTTAAACATGTGATGCACTTACCTAATATGATGATCCGAGATAGGTATCTTAAAGCTGATGAAACATAAGGCAAAATATTAAGTTTTATAATCACATTAACTTTTTTCAAAATTTGGCATTTTAAAACAAGATCCTGCAGCAAACTATAGAAAACATGCTTTCTTACTCTGATTGGAGATTGGCTAATGATATTTATTATTTTTCATATATTTTTTGACATGTATTAATTTCAAACACACACATCCTAATTTAAAATTTTATTCTGCTTTATTTATTAAAATATTTTTATTCTATTTTATTTTTTTGTATTAAACTAAATGCATTTATATTTCATGTAATGTTCCGTCATTTTCTAACCGACATCTTTTTTTTTTTTTTTGTTTTTGTTTGCCTCATATTAACATTTTATTAAACGACCACTACTAACAAACAACATCATGTATAAAAATTTGCACCAAACTTTTTTTTAAAAATTTCACTTTACTATTGCTGTTAACTGAACATTTTATTTAATAATTATGAAGAATAATCAATACTTTTCGTTTTAACACTAAATTTATTACATTTTAGTAACTTAAATAATTTAAAATAATAATTTTATTTGGAACAAACTAAAAACCGGCGAATTTTTACGAGAACAAAACGAGACTGACTAAAATTCCGATTAGATTATAAAAAGTTACCATATGTTTGATAATGTAAACTGTATTTCATAGAGGGTATTAAGGAGGATAAAACAGTTTTCTCTTTACACATATTGGTAATTGGTCGTATTTTAAAAAGAGAATGAATGAATCAATTTGTAGATATGCTGTGATGGAATTCAACGACTATTTAAATGATAAAAATGAGAATAGTCTTAAAATTTAGTAGAATTATCTTAAACATTTCTGCAATCTATTCATATTTAATAATTTTTCCATTGGAATTAATATTTTTTTATTTTTATAAAATATTGTTGTTCTTTATTGTTCATTTTGAGAGAGAAAAAAAAGTAAATTAATAAAAACACAATCTGTTTAACAGATTAATAAGCAAACTAAATTTTCAAATTTCTTTTTTTACCGCTTAAATCATTAAATTTATAATAACAAATTAAATTTTGTTAGCGAATGCATAAAAATAAAATAAATTACCCTAAATAAAAGGTAATGAAAAGTTTTTTTCTACAATTAAAAACTAAAACTACATTACATGTGTGTTTTGTTTCATATTTAAAGGAAATTATTTTAAATAGTAGTACTTAATATACAATTAAGAAAGAAAAGAGAATTAAAAAAAATGATCTAATAACAAATTATCTACAAAATTAGAAGCAAATTAAGTTTGAAAGCAAAAATATTTTTTTTTTTTTTATAAATTGAACACAAAAACGAGTTGTTGGCACTATGGTGGTGGTTGTTTTTTCAAAATCTAAAAAATACTAAATGTAGTTTACAAATCCTTAGAACAAGCAATTAGCACATTTCTATCTCATTACGAGCTATGTTTGTAGAATAATTGATTATTATGTACGAATATAAATAACATTAGTGGCATTAATGATTGTTTTGTTGTTTAATTTGCAGAAGTAGTATTACAAAAGCGTTTATATATGTATGGGTACATGATCCAATAGTTGAGCACGATCCGAAAATATAGCACTACACATTTCGCACTCAAAATAGCGCTGAGGTTTACGCACAGCAGCCGCCGATGAATTTTGCTGAGCTGCTGCAGAAGCATCGGCTGCTGAAACTACTGCCGAAATGGAAGAGAATGAATTGTTATTATTCGCCGAGGAACTCGTTACCGTATTAAAAGTATCCACCATGGTGTAATCCAAATACGATGTAGTAGTGCTGGGATTTTGAACAGATTTTAGTGATTTAGCTGGTTCAATGCAGGCAGATTTTGTTGAGTGAATTGTATGCAGTGAATTTGAAGTTCTTTTGTTAAGATCAGAAGAGGTTTCATCGCTATTCAGATCATCGGCCAAATAAGCTAAAAATTTACGATTTGTTCTCGATATTCTAGAAGATTTATTCATTTTACGACTTTTGCTATTGTTAACTTCCAGTTCCAGGTCAGCTTGTGCTGCACTGGTACTAACTGAACTAGCACCATTGACAATTTCCCTCAGATCTGGTGAAGTGGGTTCAATTTTAATCAAATGTTGTTCTTCTTCGGATTGTTCGGCTAAAAATTGTGTAGAGGATTCACTGGTAAAACGTTGCCGCGATTTATCCGATGTCTTGGAGGGTGATCTTAGAATTTCATCTAGATCGCTGCGTAGACATGAAGCCTCCAGCAATAAGTGCGCATCATAGAGATCATTGGCGTTTGTATGGCGGGTATTGGACTGGGTTCGTGCAGATGTACTGTGATTTGTATTTGGAGGATTTTTCATTAAATGATGCTGCGACTGTTGTTGGTGGGACTGGTGATGGTGATAGTTGTTATTGTGATTATCTTGTTCCTGTTTTATATGCAAAGGACTAGAGCTGATTTGTTTTGGTGGCTGTAAGGCAGGTGATATAATATCATAATCATCTACTATGGTCGAAGTTTTTGGCAGTAAATCTAAAGTTGTAGTTTGTGTTCTGGTAATAATTGATTTTGTTTTCTTTTTGCCTGATCCTCCAGCATTGTCTGACGTTGTTGTTATAGTAGATTTTTCGGTATGTATCATTTGTGGTCCTTTGGTTTGTTTATTGGTGGCAGTTTTACTTTTGCGACCTCTGCTATTTGTGGCAGTAGGGGAATCTTTGTCTGCTCTTGTTAATTGCACTTGTTGAGTTCTCTGCGCTGTTGAACTGGACTCTTGCTTTATTTTACGCTTTGTTTGACGTGCTTGAGTATCATTTGTATTATTTTCTAGGCTATGAGAAGAGGATTTTGTTGAGGGTCCCACCACCAATGTATCAATGCTAGATAATAAAGTAGTTGTTTCTAAGTTTGACAGCAAGGTTTTGTATGTGTCATCAGTCTGTTTTGTTGACCAGATTTTATCACTACTCGAAGAATTATAACGTTGTTTCTTAATTTCATCATTACCCTCATCTAAACCTACATCTAAATTAAAATCTTCTTGATCTTCTACAATGTGTGATTTGTTGGTCTTATTGTTGCTAGTTGCCTTTGTTTTACTATTATTATTATTGCTTTCGGAGTGTGGGTTAGAGGAGGCATTTTTGCGTTTAGTTGTTTTTCCTTGTAGGGAGATGTTTGCTGATTCCTGATTTATGGTTGTTACTGTTTCAGTGGCAGTATTGCTGTCTGTTGTCATTGCCAGCAGATCGTCTACATTGTCTATATCAAAATCAGATAAATCAATATCACTGCCAGCACCACCGTTATGTTTGACTTCACGTTTAAGTCGTGCCAGTTCATGGGGTTTCAATTTGCGTCGACGTTTATATTTGCGGGGACCAGTCTGTGACAAAAGGGAAACAAAATTTAATTAAAAATCTAAATGTTAAAGTTAAAAAAAAAAACTTACCACGGGTTGCCTTTGCATGGCAGTATTCATATCACTGTGCTGTATTAAATGTTGTATAAGATCACCCGATGAGGATAACTCAGCACCACAAACTGTACAGTAATAAGTGCCTCTTTTGGCATCCAAACCCGAATGATGTGAACGTATATGCTCACGCAAGACAACACGTTGATTGAAAGCACGCGGGCAAACAGAACAAGCATACGGTTTCTCTCCCGTATGAATACGTTCATGTTTACGTAGTGTACCACCATCTGCAAAAGCTTTCCAACAAAAACGACATCCATAAGGTCTTTCGCCGGTGTGAATGCGCACATGTATCTGTTGTGAACTGCGAGAGCCAAAGGTTTTACCACATTCTTGACAGGGAAATAGTTTTCCCGCTGAAGTAGCACTGTGTGAATGACGATGATTGGAGAGAGTACGACCATCAGGAAACTCTTCATGGCAGACATCACATTGTACGGATTTATCACGATGTGAAGCCATGTGACGTTTAAGGCGGGCTTTATTGTGGAAATTTTTGCCACATTTCGAACAAGAGTGACATTTTTCACGTGAATGATCCCAGGCATGTTTCATTAAAGCCTTGCGATCACGGCACTCTTTGCCACATAATATACAAGAGTTTTCAGTGATTTCATTGGGATGCTGTGACTGCAGATGTTTTTTAATGGTGGTTTCCTCGAAAAAGGATTCTCCGCATAAGACACATCTGATTAATAAATAACAATAAATAAAAATGATTTTGAATAAAAAAATATTGAATAAAAACTCACTTAAAGGGTGGATAACGTGCATGTATTTCGGCATGCGCTAATAAATCTAAAGCTTCGGCAAATGTTTCTCCACATGTATTACAACAATGTTGATCTCTACTGCTACTTTCCAAACCATTATTTGTAGACTGACTAACATTTGCGGCATTACCTGTGGGATGACTTTTAGCATGTCGTTTTAATAGATCCTGACGATGGAATGACATGCCACATTCACTACAGTAGAATTCACCATATAATTGTTGTTCGGACTCTGATTCTGTTTGTGTTTCGTCTTCGCCTTCATTGGGATCGTATTCCGAATTACTTTCTTCAAATTGATGGGTTTTCTGATGATCCTGTAAACTATTCTGATCCCAAAATAATTCATTACATTGAGGGCACTCAAAGGGAGAGTCATTGCGATGTGTCTATGTTAGGAAAAATAAAGATATAAAATAAAATTTTGTTCTCTATTTTAACGTTTTAAATATATATTAAAAATTAAGAATCAGCTGTATTTCAAGGTTGTGCTATTAGTCGTAACATTGAAAGGTTGAGCACACAGCCCTCAAACATCTAAAAAGTTTGCAAAAACTCAAACATCATATTCAGTAAATAAAAAAAGCTATTTTATAAAGAATCTTTTACCTTAGTATGCGCTAACATGGCCTTTTCACGGGAAAATGCCAAACCACATTGTTGACAAACAAATGGTTTACTATCGTCTATTACGGGATAGTGTAGAACATTATGTTCTTCTTCATTTTCATGCAGAGCGGGTGTATTATCCTGAGATAGTTTAACAGCTGCCGTATTGGCAGACAACGTATCACATTCTACAATGCTATACGCCGAAGTAATAATCATTTCACTTGATGAACAATTATTGGCTACTTCCACCACGTAGGAAGTATCCTCTTTAGGCTTTAGGCGACTTATACGTCCTCTGGGCGGTGCTGTTGTAGTTTGCTGAATTGTTAGTATATCTTGTGTATTGCAGGAGGAAGTTGTTGTTATAGTATTTTCATTCATCATTATTGGTTGATTAGAAATAGAGGTAATATGTTGCAATTGTTGCTGTTGTTGTTGTTGATGTTTACGACTAGATTTTGTTGGTATTGTTACTGAATCTTCTGGTACACTCCAATCTTGTTCATAATAATGATCATTGGAGTTGCGTTGTGAGGAAGAGGTGGTATCGGTAACAAAATGTATGACTGTTATGAAATGTAAAAAATAAGTAAAAAAAACCGTTTAACAATATTTTTCTCATTTTACTTACAATCACTATCATCCATTTGCGGTTCTGCGGGCTCTTCTGCATGCCCTTTTAGATGATTTATGAGATCTTGTCTTCTTAGAAATCTGGCTCCACATAATTTACACAAATGTGGCCGATCTGTTTGATGCGCCACCATATGATTCATTAGGCTTGCTTTTTTACGAAAACGTCTACTGCAAAAGTCACAGGGATACGGTCTCAGAGCAGTGTATTCATCTTGTACAGTTGGCAGGGGCACTTCAATATCGAGCAGCACTTGGGAACTAGAACCAATTATTTGTTCTGCAGGTATTTCAACTCTGGGATAAGAAAAATTTGCGTATTATTTAAAACGAATTGGAGGTTAACATATAAAAAGTTATAATCGCAGTTTTACTTTCAAACACTTTCACTATACACAAATTTATAATGTACAGTATTGTTCGTGATACATTTTCTATTTAAATTGATTTATTCAAAATTATACAATTGATAATAATGACATTATGTATCTACATTTTAAAAGCAACAAAAAAGTTTATTTCCATTTCGTTGTGAGTTACAAGAATACCTGAATTAAATCCCTAAATAGCTGTTCGAAACTTAAGCAACTTTCTGATGTTCTTATGAAAATCGTTGGTCCTTTTGAGTTCCAAACACCTTTATGGAATAGATTAGTTACTAGTGTAGTTCGTAATGAATCTCAAGAGCATTTTATGCCATTCGTTAGCTGCATTGTTTTTTAAAATTGCGAGTTTCAACCCAGAGCTTCAGAATGCCGAACAGCATCTGTAAGGAACTTAAGTCGAGAAATTTTGATGGACAATCAAAGAGTTTAGTCTCATTACATGATAACTATTCTTAGATCAACTTTGCCAAAGGCTTTGGTTCATTACCATACTGAATATCGCAATAAAGTAGGTTGTTCTTGTAATTCACAGCTAAATGGAATTAAACTGTTGTTACTGTTATTATAATGTAGACACATATTATTATTATCAATTATAGAATTTTGAATAAATCAATTAAAATAGAAAATATAATGCCAAAAAAAAAGTTGCTAAAGTTTCAGACAATACTGTACATTAGAGTGCTCCAAGCTTGTATGAAGGAAAAACAATTTTGTCCTACTGGCCGCCCCCCCCACTAGAATTGTTTTATGGGTTATAAAAATAAGTCGTGCAAAAAATTAGGTCATTAGGATTACGTTAACTGGTGCCGCAACGGCTCTGAAGTTTGAAGATGCATTTACAAAGGGAAAATATGTAATTTTTTCAGTTTTCACAAAAGTTTTGTCATTATACAATTTGTTTTGCATTTTATTGTAATGTACACAGAATTAGCGTTACAAAAAGATAAAAAAACACAAAAATTGGTTGAAAAGTGTAAAAGTTATTAAAAATTCCCCAGGCTATTATCGTGTCTCAGAGCACTTGAATTCGAAATGTGATAAAAAAATAAACATATTTTTGAAAATATTCTAATAAAACAATTGTATTACTTAAAATACGTCTGTAGTTACTTGAATATGAGTTTTTGCCCTTATAGAATAACGTAAACCTGTTCTCAGCTATGGTCGAAAAATTTTGATATTTTTAACGGTCGTTTCAAAATTCAAATTTTAGTTTTTTTGATACTTTGTTAAACAAATTTCAATATTTTTGGGAGAACTCATAAGGATTTATGGACAACAGATTAGGGAATAAAACAGTAAAAAAATAGGTCAATACCTCTTATAGTTTGCCTGTACCTGCAATTTGAATTCAGCGGATTTCGACAAAAACCCATTTTTATGTAATATTTTGCAAAATTAGTCTTTTTATTATATTGTTGTGTATTTTAAATGGAACCTTTTGTAAATTTATTAGTCCACATATTTCTAAATAAAAATCATGAGATTCATGCAATTTGGACGCCATTAACTCATAAACTTTAAAGGTCAAAGGACAAATTTTGTAATATTAGCAATTTTTGATGGTAGATTATCAGAAAACTGATGCCGTTGCGGCATCAGTTTTTTTGGAGCACTCTACTGTACATACATACTTATTCTCAAAACTTACCTTTCTTCTCCCTGATGCTGCACCCAATCATCAGTGATGACCTCTTCTGTTACCATTTGTGGTGTATTCTCGCTAAAATGTTCCACAGTATAAACTCCACCACCAGCATCTTCGTGTTGCTGTATTAAGGCAGCCTGTTCCATAATGCTATCGCAGTCAATTTGTTCGCCATCGCTGGCAGTCACAACCACTGTTCCGTTGGCATCAGTCGTAGCATTTGTTATAATTTCCGTCATCATTTGACCATCACGTGCCATAAATATAAGATTTTCAGCCGCAATTTGGGCAATAGTTGCTGAATCCGCTTCATCTTCGGTGTGCATAAAGTCCGCTGAAGAATTGGTGGCACTGGCCATTAGATCCTCTTCACGCGGTGGCTGAGGATCGATTAGTAACTGACCAGCAGTTTTCATATCTCCTGTATGGGAGGAAGAGTGATTACTAGAGTGGTGCTGTATCCACTGTATGCCACCATAGCCATCATTATCCATAATTAATTAAAGCACAATTGATTTTCGTATTGAGAAAGCACTAAAAAAGGGGAATTTTGATTTTTATATTGAAACTGAAGTTGAATTTTTTAAAATATTAAATTTATTGCCCCCCTACAAACACTATAAACGTAAAAACACGTTGTTGCAGCTAAATTGTAAAATTTGTTTGTTTTTTTATGTTTTCTAAGCAACAACAACAGCAAAGCAAATTAGAAAAATCAACAAATGGGTGGTAAAGGAAAATTCAACAACAATAGCAACAAACACATGTTTTCTATAAATTTTAATATGGCAACATTTATACACAAATTTCCAATAACATTAACAAACACAGTATAGTTATCTCTTTCACACTTTACATTCCACATTCTAAATAAGCACTGCCTTAACGACTTCGTGTTCCACTAACGAAAGCGGCCACAGAGAAAAATTCTTATATGAAACAAATTAGCCGAAGTTGATTTGCTCCTCTTCTTCATCATCATCCATATACATATATATGTTGGTGTTAAACTAATAATTCCAAGTTTATGAAAATTGCAATATATTTTTTGTTCCAATTTCCATTTTATTGCCATTTAAGGTTATGGCCAAATGAGGTTATGCCTTTTATTTATTTACATTTTTGTTTTCAGCACAAACACCGCTTTTCAACATCTGACATAAATAATTAAAGAAATTTTCACCAATGTATAAATACGGGTCAGGCGTAGCAATTTATCTTGATTACATCACATGTGCTCGCTAGGCGACCACTAAGAAAAGCACGTTTTTATTTTACTTTTTTTTCGAAATAAATTTTTGGGTATTTGTATTTCATTTAATATATAACCTCCCTTTTCTAAAACATTTTGAGGTTATTTTTATGGAAAATTTTTCACCGTATATTTTTATTTGTTTTTTCGCAAAACTTACAATTTTATAACATTTCACTGCACGACACGGCAAAATTTTTAAGAATTTTTTTTCTAAAAGTAGCAAACTGCGTACGATTTCTACGACAACTGACACGACAGCCATTGTATTTTGTTTTGTGCACAATCAAACAAACGAATAAAAAAAAAAACAAGAGTGGACTAATCGAATTGGAAGGTGGAAAATAAATAAAAGATAAGGCGGTTTCCCGGCTAAAATCAAGGCAAATGAGGAAGAAAATCGATTTTTGTTACGCGAATTTATTTGTTTATAGTTTTAAAAGGAATATTAATAGTTTTTAAAACAATTTTAGGTTATTGTTAATATTAGATAAACTAAAAACAATAGTAACTAAAACACGGCATTATCAATTCTGTCCCACAAACGTTGCCATATTAGTTTTATGGGTTAATGTCTGCGATGAAAAGATTATTAATGATGCCAGTCATGACAATTTAATGCAATAATGTGTTACCAGATGATGATAGCGAAAAAAATTCCATAAATTGTTATATTTTCAATAATCTCAGGATTTTTTATGTTTTTGTAAATCGAAATATTTGTTATAAATTAAGAATTTTTGTTTAGTTTTAATTTACCATTAATAACCTTAAACGATTAACATGAATTAAAGCATACAGATTGATCTTAACTAGGAGAACATTAGGCTAAAAATTAATTCTGATCGGATGCCAATCCACTTTTTTAAGTTTATCATCATTAATAAATTTACATATAAAAATTATCCTTAAATAACACTGTATTTGATGTTTATTGCTCAAATGAAAATTGTAAATAAGTCTCATGTCCTTAATTTAAAGTGAAAATAACGAACATATATAGACTATAGACTAATCCTAGTATAGACTGGCCACAGATAAGACTTTAGTTTTGATTATATACTAAAATTATAATCTATAGACTAGATCATTGTTTAGACTACAGAATACAGTATAGTTTTGACTATAGTCTTACTTAGAGACCTAACTATATTAGTCTTTTCTATAAACCTGAATAAACGAAAAGTTGACTTTTTCATTTTATGAAAAGTCGACTTTTCGACCTTTTGCATTTTATGAAAAGTCGACATTTCGACTTTTTGCATTTTATGAAAAGTCGATTTTTCGACTTTTTTCATTTAATTAAAAGTCGATTTTTCGACTTTTAATATTTTATAAATAGTCGACTTTTCGACTTTTTTTCGACTATTTTCGACTTTTGACTTTTTTCGACTTTCCGACTTTTTTCGACTATTTTCGACTTTTTCCGACCAGAGTTAAAAATTTATAAAGTTGCCAGAAGCGTAAATTTATAATGTTGTCATTTAACATTATATTATTATTATTATTTATTATTATTAATAATAAAAAAATTTTATTAATATTTTTTCTATTTGTTGCAATTTTTTGAGTTTTTTTCGACTTTTTTCGACTATTTTCGACTTTTTCCGACTATATTCGACTTTTTCCGAATTTTTCGACTTTTTTCGACCTTTTCCGACTTTACCCGACTTTTCGACTTTTTTCGACTCTTTCCGACTTTTCGACTTTTATTTACAAAGTCGACTTTTCGACTTTTTTCATAGACGATAGTCGAGTTATCGACTTTTTTGGAACAAAATAGTCGACCTTTCGACGTTTTTCGACAAAAAGTCGATTGTTCGATTATTCGAAAGTCGATTTATAGAACCCTAATTCTAGATTATTGAGTGTACCATAATACAATTAATAAGATAGTCTCGTCCCTACAACAATACAAATATTTTATGTCTTAACTATTAATATAAATATATAATTAATAAATTTTACGTGGAATACCTGACTCTTGGGAATTTCGACTTTCATATAGAATTGTAACAGCTGATAATCAGATTCACATCTTATTACCTTATTAGTTGTATCATGGATTGTACATAGTCTATACTTCTGTATTCTTGTCTTTAGTTTACACTGTTGACTAGACAACTATATTTAATTGTTGTATCTATAATAGGGACTATGGACTAGAGTATAGTCATAACTACAGTTTATGTTATAGTCTGACCTATTAACTAAACTATAGTCTTGACAGTATGCCAGACTAGTAGTAATCTTGAAATGACTAAAGACATTGCTATATTTCATTACTTTGGAGAATGATCCAAATCGCAATCGAAAAAAAAACTATTAAAACTCTCATTCAAAAATTAACATTTTGTAAGAACAATTAATTAACTTCACACCTTGCATCTGCTTAGCATTTTTACAATAAATACAAAAATTTACTACTAAGAACAATTGAGAAATTAAAAAAAAATAACAGAAAAATACCCATGACCTGAACAGTTGAGGACGCCGCTGCTGGTTGCTACGTATATATTTATTGCATTAACATGCCACCCACTAAAGGAATTTCTCAGCCTCCCCATCAACACTAAGAAAAACAACAATAAAGCAAAATAAACAAAAAATTGCTCTTGTTTTGCTTTTAATTTAATGCAGTGCAAGTAACTATATGTGTAAAAGTAATAAAAAGAATGAGAGAAATTTTCTTAACATACAATTTTTAATTACTGCATAACAGGAAGGGGGAGGGAGGAAGTTAGGACAGCAAGAGCATTAATAAAATATAAAAAAAAATTAAAACTAACGGAATGTAAGAAAGAGAGTAGTAATTGTGGTATGTATACGAGTAGTCTACATAAATATGCCACAACAAAAACGAAATCATATGTTTTGTTGGTTTTCAATTTGAATTTGTTAAGAATTCAAATTATTGCTACTGATACTACTGATGTGTACACAATTGCACGAGTACTACATACTACATATTTAGAGTGTGAGTAAATATTTTTGTTTATTTTTTGTTGTTGCTATTATTGTTTGTAATAAATTTGCTCGCAATTTTTTATGTTGTCGGTCGATTGATCAGTCGTTTGGCTCGGCCGCTCAATCGTCTCTATTTGAACGGTACAATGCGAGAAGAGTCGACTGCTGTGAATCGAATGTTTGAGTAGTGTGCGTTTTTTTTTATTCAAATTCAAATTGGGGAGGTTTTGTGGTGTAGTAGTATGCGCGAATTGTATTTTCATTTAAAATTTCGTTGTGTGTACGTGAAAACAGTTGATCAATACAGCGCGTTACGACGGACGCGGGTATCCACAAGCTATTTTGCGTGTTGTATGAATACTTTTTCTCTATATAGACCGAAACTATTTCATTAAAGCGTGCTTTGGTTATTTTATTTTTTTTGTTTTGATTTCATTTCAAACAGAAAAAAAGGCGAAAAAATAAGAAATACTCTTACGTATGAGTTTATGAAAGTATCGGTATTTGTTTTTGCAAAGTTCTATAAGTGAATAATGGAAAAAATTCGTAAAATAAGAAGAAATGTTAAAAGTATGTGTTAAGGAAAATTCTAACTATCGATTTGTGCATACTAAAGAGTGCTAGTGAGTGTCAGTCAGCTTGTCTAAAAGTGAAAAACTAAAAGCCATAAAACAAACATTTTTCTGTTCTAAAAAAAGTCTTTTAAAATTGTAGGTATGTATTTATGGATCATTTAAAAAAAATAAATTTTTAAAATCATTTCATTAATTATCTTAATTCAAAACTTAAAATTTTTAAAAAACTACTTTAAAATCTAAAAAATATTACAAAAAATTTAAAAATTTTATTCTAAAATAATTAATATTTTTTAAACAAATTTAAATCTATAAATTTTATTTATTGGGTTTAAAAGCTATTTTGAAATAATTTATTTAAATTAAAAAAAAAAAAAACATCACAAGTTATTGGAATATTTCAAAATCAGCTTGAAAATATCTAAATTGTTTCCAAAAGACCAATTAATATTTTATATATAATTTTATAGACATTCAAGTAAATTTTTAAATCAGTCCCTCCAAAAAGGAAAATTTCCTTTTTTTGCAAATATTTTATCAAGATATTTGCAAAATTATTATTTTAAATAAAAGTTTGTTAATTTTAACAAACATTTTTTGGTATATATTTTTATATAGAATACCATTTTAAACATTTTCTAATAAAATTGTGTAATTTTTTGAATTTATAATTTAAAATTAATTTATATTAAGCGGTTACACAGTTTTTTTTAAATCAAACTTTACATAAAAAGTAAACAAATATTATTGTAGAATTTTAGCAGAAAACAATTCTGACAGTCTTGACATTAAAAGTCAGCTGTCGATCAATTTCAATTTCATGCAGAACTTTAAGAGAAAATAACAACAAAATTATTGTGATGATGGAGTAAATTATGAACAAAATAGTATACTTAAGTTTATTACTGAAAAGGGAAAGAAACTTTACAAAAATACTCTGAACAAAATAAAATGTTTTTGTTTAATTGAGAAAATAAAAAAAAAGATTTGAAAATGATGTAAATAGTTTTTATTTTCAAGGTAAAACGTTAGAGTTTTTAATATTTTATTTCTTATACGCGTCGCCCTCTGTTGGATATCTAGATTTTAGATTTAAGGCTAAAGATTCCAGAAAGAAATCTGTTATTTTAAATTTTACATTCACTTCCCTTAACAGGGCATACTTCTCCCAACATTATAAATTAAAATAAACACCCACAACTGCATAACAACATGTTTCCCCCTTTTGGAATCTCATACATAAAAATGGAATGTGATTTCTTTTTTTATTATAATTATTTCTTTTTTTTTAACAGCAACTGCTGTTTGGTGCTCTTTTTGCTTTAACTAAAAATTAATATATAAGAATATATATGTATTTCTTTTTATGTTAAATGGGAATATAAGTTTTTTTTAATGTTTTTATTTGCAAATCATGTTCTGTTTGCATTTTGTAGATGTTGCACATGTTTCAAATGCCGCGCATTAATATCTTCGTATTAAAAATGTCCAACAAAGCTAAAGAATTATTTACTCCTCTAGGCGTAATAATATTTGTATGTTTGTTGATTACAAGTTTAAAGAAATAACAATAATAATTATAATAAACTATTCTAAACGTTGGTGTTGGGCAGTTGTTTCAAGGAGTGAAATGTACTTAAAAGAGTATGATTTCAAAACCCATCTATCTATCTATGTATCTATCTATCTATCTATCTATCTATCTATCTATCTATCTATCTATCTATCTATCTATCTATCTATCTATCTATCTATCTATCTATCTATCTATCTATCTATCTATCTATCTATCTATCTATCTATCTATCTATCTATCTATCTATCTATCTATCTATCTATCTATCTATCTATCTATCTATCTATCTATCTATCTATCTATCTATCTATCTATCTATCTATCTATCTATCTATCTATCTATCTATCTATCTATCTATCTATCTATCTATCTATCTATCTATCTATCTATCTATCTATCTATCTATCTATCTATCTATCTATCTATCTATCTATCTATCTATCTATCTATCTATCTATCTATCTATCTATCTATCTATCTATCTATCTATCTATCTATCTATCTATCTATCTATCTATCTATCTATCTATCTATCTATCTATCTATCTATCTATCTATCTATCTATCTATCTATCTATCTATCTATCTATCTATCTATCTATCTATCTATCTATCTATCTATCTATCTATCTATCTATCTATCTCTATCTATCTATCTATCTATCTATCTATCTATCTATCTATCTATCTATCTATCTATCTCTATCTATCTATCTATCTATCTATCTATCTATCTATCTATCTATCTATCTATCTATCTATCTATCTATCTATCTATCTATCTATCTATCTATCTATCTATCTATCTATCTATCTATCTATCTATCTATCTATCTATCTATCTATCTATCTATCTATCTATCTATCTATCTATCTATCTATCTATCTATCTATCTATCTATCTATCTATCTATCTATCTATCTATCTATCTATCTATCTATCTATCTATCTATCTATCTATCTATCTATCTATCTATCTATCTATCTATCTATCTATCTATCTATCTATCTATCTATCTATCTATCTATCTATCTATCTATCTATCTATCTATCTATCTATCTATCTATCTATCTATCTATCTATCTATCTATCTATCTATCTATCTATCTCTATCTATCTATCTATCTATCTATCTATCTATCTATCTATCTATCTATCTATCTATCTATCTATCTATCTATCTATCTATCTATCTATCTATCTATCTATCTATCTATCTATCTATCTATCTATCTATCTATCTATCTATCTATCTATCTATCTATCTATCTATCTATCTATCTATCTATCTATCTATCTATCTATCTATCTATCTATCTATCTATCTATCTATCTATCTATCTATCTATCTATCTATCTATCTATCTATCTATCTATCTATCTATCTATCTATCTATCTATCTATCTATCTATCTATCTATCTATCTATCTATCTATCTATCTATCTATCTATCTCTATCTATCTATCTATCTATCTATCTATCATCCTATCTATCTATCTATCTATCTATCTATCTATCTATCTATCTATCTATCTATCTATCTATCTATCTATCTTCTCTATCTATCTATCTATCTATCTATCTATCTATCTATCTATCTATCTATCTATCTATCTATCTATCTATCTATCTATCTATCTATCTATCTATCTATCTATCTATCTATCTATCTATCTATCTATCTATCTATCTATCTATCTATCTATCTATCTATCTATCTATCTATCTATCTATCTATCTATCTATCTATCTATCTATCTATCTATCTATCTATCTATCTATCTATCTATCTATCTATCTATCTATCTATCTATCTATCTATCTATCTATCTATCTATCTATCTATCTATCTATCTATCTATCTATCTATCTATCTATCTATCTATTTATCTATCTATTTATCTATCTATTTATCTATCTATTTATCTATCTATTTATCTATCTATTTATCTATCTATCTATCTACCTACGATTGCATGAAATTTTATAAAAGTTCCAACTTTAAAGATTTCATACATTGTTTAGTCTGATCCCAAACAGCATTAACAATAAATATACATATAAAGTAAAGAAGACAACAACAATGACGACGATTAAACATCAAACATTTCTCTTTGTTTTTAATTAGTATTCCAAGCACTCGATATTTTGTTTATAACAATCAGTGTGATTTTGTTTTTTTATATTATTATTTCATACAACTTGTAGTTGTTTTTACCATAAAAACGCACATTGTATATCGATCGTTAAATATAAAAGCGAAACGCGAAAAATAACAGATAAAAAACAGCAATATGCAAAAACTTAATAAATTCACTTTACTCGTCCATCATGCGCAGGCGCGCGCGCTTTTTTCCCTTTAAAACACAGAAAATAAAAAAAAAATATTAAAAAAATTTAAACCATGTTTTTAGCATAAGACAATGTTGAATTTGTTCTATTTAACCTTTTTAAGTTTTGTTTTTATTCTTGAATACAAAAAAAAACTTTAAATCATAAATTCATGTTAAAAATCACTAATAAATTAAATCTCTTGATATGTTTTTGGCAGTTTCACTTGAATTCTGATAAAAAATAAAGAAATAAGCGCAGTCCATGCTTGAAATATTAAAGAAAAAGAACTGAAATATTATTAAACAAAAAGCAACAAAACGTCTGCATTGAAGGCACGAGCAAAGCAACATAAAACAGTAGCCCCTTAAGTGATATTCAAAAGTGTTTGGGAAATTCGGTATTTGAAAAACAATTGGGTAAGTGGTTATATATATTATCCAATTTTATTGGGATTTAATAAAATTACAATTGCTGGCTGCATTATATGTTTAGAGTGCAAGCAGTTATGATTTAGTGTCTTGTTCTTTCTGTACTGCACTGTAATTTCTTTTTCATGTACGAAAAAAAAAACAAAACTCCTCCACCTACATTATTTGTTGCATATATTTAAAATTGGCACAATTTATTTAACTTTCAACATTTGTTTTCTTTTTTTACTCCCTCACATTAACATGACGCCATTTATTAAAGTACAAACAAAAAAGTAGTTGCAACGTCCAACATAATGCAGAACCCACACACACTCCAAATACGAGTATATATTTTTGTTTAATGAGCATTTTCTGTTAAAATATTTTTCGATAAAAAAAAATTACAATTGATTTTTTGAAATTACCTTCCAAATTAGCAGAAGTTGTAATTCTACGAAAAAAACTTTAATAATCACGCTACTCATACATGCATTAAATATTTTTATAAAATTGTAAAATTGTGTCATTGATAGTAATGGAGCGTAAGGAATATAAATTGAATTCTATGTAAATATTTTTTTTAGATTTTTAATACTTTGGTTATAATTTCCTATTGAATTGTAAATAACATAATGATTTTTGTGGTACCAGCCCCCTTATTAAACCCTTCACCTTCGTGAGAAGGGTATATATAAGTTTGTCATTCCGTTTGTAATTTCTATAATATAATTTTCCGACCCTATAACGTATATATATTCTGGATCCTTATAGATAGGGGAGTCGATTAAGCCATGTCCGTCTGTCTGTCTGTTGAAATCAGTTTTTAGAGGTCCCCAGATATCGGCGAGATCCGAATCTTCAATAATTCAGTTAGACATGCTTACGAGAAGATCGCTATTTAAAATCAGCAAAATCGGTCTATAAATAACGGAGATATGTGCAAAAATCCGAGACAACCTCTGAAAATTTCATCAAAAAAGCCAAATTTTTTTTTCATGCTTTGTTAAAAAAGCAACAACAACACTGTGAATTGGATAAAGATGTACATGTGCGTGTGGAGATGTATTTGGTTTTATTCAGCTGTGTGTTTTTTTTTTTTTTTTGTATGTTTGGATGCTATTCTGTTCTCACGAAGATGAAGGGTATTACAAGAACAAGGCGATAAAGCAGTAATATGTTTGTAATACAGCTCATATTTGTTTGAGGGTGGTAATACAGTTTGACGGTGGTATTACAGTACAACGGTTAATATTTAATTAACTTTGTGAAGGGTATATTAATTTAACTTGATGAAGGGTATATAAGATTTATTTTATAAACGGTTTATAGATTAGATTTTGTATGAAAATGTTGTTTTTTAAACCTAAGTAAAAATGTTGTTAGTGAATAAGGACACAGATTGTACAAATCCCCAGAACAAATTATTCTAAAGAAAAGCGGCGGATACTTTTAATACCACCAGCTTTTAGTAACGGCAAACAAGAGATACTGATAGCACCACTTTTCCCCCGGATTGTAATCACACCAAGATAATTTTTGATTCATTAAGGAAACATGCACCGGGAGAAAAAAAAATAAGAAGAAATAGCTCAAAATCCAAAAATAGTTTATTATTACTAGGCAAAGTCTTTTCCATACACTTAGCCAATATTCTTGGAATCCAATATTCAAAAAAAAAGAAAACAAAACAATCAATTCTCCACTACATTCTAAGAACACTTAGGCGTATGATTATTTTTTTTATTAAATTACAAACTTTTCAATTTATTTCAATACTTTTTCATTTCATTTAATATAAACATAGTACAAACAAAAATAGAAAAAATGAGAGCAAGAGAAATCAAAATAAAAAACAAATCCAAAAACCAGCTGATCGTCAAAAACAACGTCATACCTACATGTAGATATTTTTTGTTTTTGGATTTTTGTAGTTGTTGCTATTGTGTACTTTGTACTAATTTACTTAAATGTTTATGTTTGTTATTTTTGTGTTGATTTTTAATAAACTATAAATACAAAAAAAAATGTTTTGTAAATGTGTGGCGGCTATTTTGTCATTCATTCATTTTATACAACAAGCCTACAAGCAATTAATTTGTTCCAATTTAAAAGAGAAACACACAAAAAAAAACAAATAACAAAATCAAAAAAAGCTGACTATAAAAAGAACAAAATGGTTTAATTAGAATATAGAAAGATGCCAATTCACTGGTCATAAACAAAAACAGCCTAAGTCAAATTTTTGAAATTTTGTAAAAATTTATTTAAAATGATTCCAATATAAAAGAATACATAATTAATTTTTAATATACTTATTTTGAAGTCGTCTTAGTCGTTTTTTATGGAGAACACAAAATTTATCAATTAAAAATATTTGTTCTTAGTAATTTCTATCTGTTTTTTTTTCGTCTGTCATCTTGTCCTTCACAACTATTAGTAAATATTTTGTTGCTTTTTTTTGTACACTATTCAAAATAACTTGAAAGAAAATGACGTTGATGGAAACGAAGAAGAATGTGTGCCAATATCTTTTTTTTGTTTCTTTTTATACCCTACACCACTATAGTGGGGAGGGTATTATAAGTTTGTGCTGATGTTTGTAACATACAAAAATATTGGTCCAATACCCACCTTAAAGTATACCGATCGATTCAGAATCACTTTTTGAGTCGATTAAGACATGTCCGTCTGTCCGGCTGGCTGGCTGTCCATATAAACCTTGTGCGCAAGGTACAGGCCGCAATTTTCAAGATAATTTGATGAAATTTGGACCAAGCATGTTTTTTGGCACAGGGACGAAGCCTATTGAAAATGGTTGAAATCGGTCCATTATTTCAGCTAGCCCCCATACAACCGTACCTCCCGATTTGAACTTTTTATGCCATAATTACGTCAAATATTCTGCTATCTCTTTAAAAATTGGCACAAATAAGTTTTATATAAGTATAAATGACGCTGCAGATTTTCGTAAGGATATTTGACCCTAGCCCCCATACAAACCCCCCTTCAAAAAATGACTTAAACGTCTAAAATTGACTTGTAACCATTTGTATCGCAATAAAACTCAACAAAACTAACTGTTATTTAGAAATATATCCTTTTCCCAAATTAACCGAGGATCGGCCCATATTTGACCTATATAAAGCCTCATTTAAAAATTTTAGTTTTTTATCAATAAATTGATTAAATATTTTGGAATTATTGGTAATATTCAACAAAAACTTTCTTTATAAAAAATAAAAATTTTATAAAAAGTAAAAATTTTAAAAATATACTCATGGTGTAGGGTATTATATGGTCGGCCATGCCCGACTATACTTTCCTACTAGTTTTTTAATAGTTTCTTTTCCATTTTTTATTTGTGTGTCTTCTTTATATTTACTTGTATTTAATTCTTAAATAATATTTTATCTGATATTAAAAATAAATAAATAAATTTATAAATAAGTACCAGATGATGAAAAATTTGCAAAAACAAGACGATGTGTATAAATGTCAGAAAAGAAATTAGAATTGCTTAGAAAATTAACTGAAGAAACACCCAGCAGTTCGGGAAAGAGTCAATGAATGCATCGCAAAAAGATAGTTTTTTCCATTTACGTCTAACCACCCAGTTGGCTGCATTTAGTCTTTCGTCACGGATGAACTCTTTGTAAACGAGATTGAAGACAATCTTCACTTTAGTGTCCCCTTTGTAAGCGAGAGAGGTTAATTGAAAAACAAACTTAAGTTTTTCCTGTATCTTCGTAATCTATGGAGTCCTTGTAGAACAAACTCATGTTAAAATATCTTGTTACCTGGACAATTGTTTGCTAGGGGTACCCCAGGGGGTTGCAGACAATTATAACTTTAGTATCCCCTTTGTAAGCGAGAGAGAGGACAATTAAAAGCAAACTTAAGCACTTTTCTGTCTATTCGTAATCTATGTGGTAATTTAAGGACAAGTAGTAATAAATACTTAATGTGTCTGTTTTAAAATAACCCGTTTAAGTTTTGAAAAATTATTGGCCGTATAACTTACTTAATTAGGGATTCACATATGAAATCTAACCAGACCATCACTGTGAAAATTAATAGAATGTTACTGATTCGTTTTAAGTGTGAATTGCCAAAAAAATATAAAAAGGCAAATATAAAAAGTTTTGCTCAATCGCCATCCAACTACTATATAATTCGTTCGATGTAGGGTATTTCAAACTGGATTGATTCGTTACATATAAAGGCAGAAATATAGAAAAATTAACTCCTAAATAAAGATGCTTATCTATAAGAGTTGACTTTCGAATAAAAAAAATAATATAAAACTAAATTTAAGCCTGTGAAAACTTTCTGGTATATTTTCGTCATTCAAGTGGTAGTTTTTGTTTTTGAAATATTGCTCCTAGAAACATAAAATCAGACATATCGTCACCTGAAATGCAAAAGGGCGTCACAACACAATAATTATATCCCTACATTAATAAACATGTTTTAATATGATTGTACCGCCAGACATTGTCTATTATGTTACTTTTTCAGAACTTTCTGACTTGAGAAAATTTGTTGTTACGCCCTTTTGAATTTAATGTGAATAAAATCGGAGTTTTTTTGAATAGAGTTCTACAAATTTTTGACAAAAGTCGATTTTACATTTTTTTGTTCTTACGTAATGTTGCATTTCATCTGATGATATACTTCTTTTTAAAAAATTAACCCCCCTAAACGCTTGAGATGGATCCGCACATACCTAAAAGTAAACCATTCAAAACCAGTTCATATGGCTGACTAGATGTTCATGTAGAGCTAGTGCGCAAGGTACATGTCGCAATTTTCAAGAAAATTATATGAAATTTAGCCAATATGCTTTTTTGGCTTAATGGCGAAGCCTTAAATCTTTCTATTATGAATGAAGACAACGCACATGAGAAGTAATTCTGTCAAAAACCCAGCAACAAGCACAAGCCTGACCGTCCTTAAGAAATAAAAACGATGACGCGAGAGTTGTTCCCCAACTCAGACCTGAATTACAACTGAATATGAGGTATTAGCAGCAAAAATAAAACGAAGTACTTCCAAAAGATTAACATTTATCACCACTTTACCTTCTTTGAAAGAGATGTTTATTGACAAATCATCAAATGTAGTGAATTTTGAATCAAATAAAAAGGACATCACTTCTATGACAAGCCTGTGTTAAAATCATAGCTTCATCAGGTCTATTTAAGTAATTTCATGACTAATTCCACTTTTTTTTCATTTCTTTGGAATATTTTTTTGTTGCTGGCTTATTTAACATAATTATGAGTTTCTATCAATTTTTATGGAGTTTCTTGTTATATGAGTTCTAGTAGAAATAATGGACTGATTCAAGTACGTGCATACATACATCGTTATTGTAATGCAGTTGGTGTTGTAGTAGTAGTAGTAGTCAGATTATTTGTATGGGTTTTAAGTTATACATATATGCGTCATTATTTGTAAGTTCCCAGCAGTTCGACGGGACAGTCCCGAACTGACCACTTAACCTACTACTTGTGGTGGCCCCTAGCAATCTGACTAGCCAGGTGACCAAACTCTACACCCTAAAAAGAGACAGTACAAAGGGACACTAAAGAGACGACTGTCTTCATTCTCGTTTACAAAGAGTTTATTTGTGACGAAAGACCAAAGACATACGAATTGAAGTCAGCCAGGTAGTAAGATATTAATGGAACTAAAATTTCAAAATTTCAAGCGTCTACTCTCCAGAATACTATGGGACAATAATGTAACGATTAACCCAAAAGTTATAAATTTGAGTCAACCAGATGGTGTCATATTAGTATAAAATAATTTCTCCAAAAGATGGGTAAAATAACTACTTTCGGAAGTACAAAAAAAACAACTTTTAAGAGTATAATCTCTAGGTTACTTGAGGACAGTAAAGAGTCGACTGTCTCCGCTCCCGCTTACAAGGAGGACACTAAAGTGAAGACTGTCTTCATTCTCGATTACACGGGGTACATTCGTGACGAATGACCCAAAACATACGAATTACGATCATCCAAGTGGTTAACTATTAGTGGAAATTACTGTATTTTTCATATGCATTGACTCTTTGTCGAACTGCTGGGTTATTATTAGATTTACTTAGAAAGTAATGTAGGCGGTATGTAGTAGTAGTTATTGAAATGTAACCCAGCAGTTCGACAAAGAGTTAATGCATACGAAAAAGACAGTAATTTCCACTAATAGTAAACCACGTCGAACTGCTGGGAAATTCTCGAATTAAATCAAGTCTGTGTCATGTTTTTGCTAGAATAGTCATATCGAGTGATTCTGAATCGATTCTAATATTTTAGCTATAAAACAGAACATAAAAGTGGTATAGGATGTTATAATTAAATTAATTCGTTTGTGTAAATAAATGTTTCACAAACAATTGAGTATTTTTCTGCAGTTGATTTAATAATTACAAATTTATTGTTTTAATTTATTTATATATAATAACTAAATGTTTTCTGCATTAATTAAGTTTTGTTTGTTTTTATAATTTTATAAATTTACAAACTGAAACTTATTTAATTTTATTGGCGCTTTGACAAATTATTTAACCACCACTTTAAATTGATTTATTTTATTTTTTCTTATACATAAATATGTACATATATTTACTTTAATAATGCGTGTTTTATAGACAGAGCTTAAAATTAATTAAATCGTGTTTTTTTTAATTTCATAAAAATGTTTAATTTTGCTTAAAACTAATAACAAACAATATTATTGATTTCTTTGTATATATACATATGCATGTGTAGATACGCCTGTGGATTAGTTTCTGACTTTTGTGGTGTTTTTTATATTTCCTCGAGATTTAATTCCTTAAAATCATTTCATTTGTTTTGTAAATTATTTTTCCATTTAATTATATTTTTTTTGTTAATTTACTCTTTACTGTGGTTGTTGCCAAAATTAAATCTTTTAATATTATTTGTTTTATTACAAATACGTGCATATTTTAACAAAAATTATGAATTAAATGGAATTTTTTGCTGGACTTTATGAATTTTGTTTATTATTTTGGTAATTTTTTTGTTATTGTTATGGTTTTTAATATTTTTATTACTTTGGTTACAATGTTAAGGTGACGATTTTAATTGTTAATAAAAAAATGTTTTTATTACTGTGAAGCAAAAAAAAAAAACCTAAAAAGAGATTATACTCGAGCGTGGCAGACCATATCATACCCTACACCAGTTAAGAGAATATAATGTGATTTATTTAAGTTAAATGCATCCGATGATATAGAGTAGAAGAGGACCATATCCCACTTTTTTGAATAAAAACCATAATACATATTCTCACTGACCAAAAACGATGATAACGCCCCATCCATGGGGTATATTCGCCAAGGGGATGGTGTAGATTTGACATTAGTAAAATAAAACAAATATTAAAATTTATATTGCTGATTTATACTTAGCAAAGTATAATAAACAGATATTCATTGTTTAACATCACCTGGAATCCTTGTATTCGCGCATGTCCCCCAGAGGCATTTCGGTAGTTAATAATTATGATATCGTAAAAATATGATCTCTTCTTGTTCATCATTATTGACTTTCTATTGAAGAAAAATTCACACAGTGAAATATTTTCGCAGTCTTCGGTTTTCCAGTAGTTGGGGTTTGGTAGATGTGCCCCTGTGACGAATGATCCCCCTTATACTCTACATATTTAAGTATTGAAAAAAAAAAACATATCAGTTGTTTGGCGGTCAGATAAATTAATGGACCGATTTAAAAAATGTGCAATAAGCTTCGTTCCTGAGACAATGGAATATAATGTAAAAAAACTCTTTGAATTATCTTAAAAATTGTGATCTGTAGTCCTGATTACAAGATTTACAAGTCTATTTAGGAGGTTGTATGACGGCTAGGTGAAACAATGGACCGATATTAACCATTTCCAAAAATAGTTGTTGTCCCTGAGACAAAAGGAGATCATGTACAAAATTTCTTTGAATTATCTTTAAAATTGTAGTTTCAGTTGTATGGGGGCTAGATGAAATAAAGGACTTTTCTTAACCATTTTCAAAAGGCTTCCTTTCTCCTTGAGACAATAGAAAAGATCAATTTCAAATTCAATTTCATTGAATTATATCTAAAATTACAAGATTTACATGAAGCGATATAGACGTACTCAGATAATTATTCCAAGTCGATTGTTATATATTAAGTGGGATGTAGAACCAATATTATTATGCGTAACAAACATGCGCACAAACCTAAAATACCATCCCCACTACAGTGGTTTAATAAAGGTTTAATAAAAAATATGCTTTGTGTTTTTCTCACAAGGTTTAAAAAATTAAAAACCACAATTGAATTTATAAATTGGAAAAATATTTACAATAACAAGCAATATTTCTATATTCGGCTGTGCCGAATCTTATATACCCTTCACCAAGTATGTTTTAAAAAACTGTTTTTATTTATTTTGTATCTCTGCACACATGTCACACATAACATACACACAAACAAATATAAACTGTAGCAGAAAGAAATATTAACCGTTGTACGGTAAAACCACCGTCAAACTATATTACCACCCTCAAACAAGTATGAGCTGTATTACCAACATATTACTGCTTTTTCTAGTTATACCCTTTAATTACCCTTTAAATAGCGATCTTCTCGAAAGCATGTTGAACTGAATTATTGAAGATTCGGATCTCGCCGATATCTCGGGACCTCTAAAAACTGATTTCAACAGACAGACAGACGGACATTGCTTAATCGACTCCGCTATCTATAAGGATCCAGAATATATATACTTCATAGGCTCGGAAAATTATATTATAGAAATTACAAACGGAATGACAAACTTATATATACCCTTCTCACGAAGGTGAAGGGTATAATAACTAGTTCTAGAACGAGTGCAAATAGAACCACTTCAAAATTCTTAAACAACCACTTTGAAACCCGTTCCTATTAACATTGTTGTTTTTTTTAACACTTCCAAATAGTTTTTCAAAGAACTAGTTCAATAGAACGCATACTAGTTCCGAAACTACTTCTTGGAACCAGTTTAAAAGAATATGTTTACAAAGCTTCCTAAGAACTTGTTTCAAGAGTGACAAATTAGAGAAAAATCCTTGATGAATGAACTGGTTCGAGAAGCGTTCCATAGAATGAGTGTCAACTACATAAAACTTCTATAAAATCAGTTCTGAATTTAAAACACTGAAAATATCAATACTTAGAAGCAGTAATGTAAGAGTATTAGCAATTAATTCAAAGCGAATTAGTAAAACTTATAATTTTAAATATAAAAAATACATCAAATATTGAACGAAATCTCTCTTTGAATCAAAAACTGATTCATACTCCAAATGTTTGTTTTTTTTTTTGGAAAATTTACGTCAATTTTGATTAATATATAGACATCATCATTGTTTTTAATGAAACAAACAAAATAAAAAAATTTAATTTAAATATAAATAATTATTTTAAATGAAACGTAAGAAAATATCTAAGAAATACTATGAGTAATTCTATTACTCTCTCACTTTATTAAAAAAAAAATATAAATTAAAAAAAATACATGACGTTTTAATTTCAATATTTTCCTTTCCAAAACGTCAACAAGAAATTTCAATAATATAATTAAACTGCTTGTTTTTATCTTATTTTTTATTACTTAGATGAAGAAGAAAAATAAAACAATATATTTCTAATAAAATTTTGAAAAATTACTACATAAAGAAATTAATGCCAAAAAATCAACATTTGCAATAAAAACAATACTAATATAAATTATTAATTTTTTTATATTTATGTATTTATTTTTTATTATTTCTAGTAGCTGAAGTATAAAATAAACATTTAAATAAGAAAATTATTTTTAGTTTATGACGATGGATGATCATCATCATGTTGAATGAAAAAAATAAGTGTGATCATAATGATGTTGTTGAGAAACCACTTGTTGTTTCTGTTGTTGTAGCTGCATGTGTGTCTGAATTTTATAAAACTTAAATAAATCATATTTTTGTTAAATATTCCATAACATGTGTAAATTATTAGCTTTGATGATGATGATGATGATGACGATGATGAGGGTAGACATTAGTTAGAATTTATTTAGTTGTTGTGTAGGGAATTTTAAAAAGTGCGGTTAGGAATACTATGGAATCCCAGGAAAAGACATTACTTACCCGGTAAGCAGGCAAGTAATAGTGAAGCAATGTGAAAGTATTAACTTTTGGGGTGAATAACTAATTATTTTTGTTCGACGAGGTTCAAAAAATAACTGGTTACAAATGTGCTTACCCGACTTTACCGGGCTTAAAGATGGCTGTTTTTAACAGTCAACTGCTTAGACAAAATTAAACAGTTGGAACCCTTGAAATTATGAAAAATTCTATATTTTGCTTATTTAAAATTATTTCTTATTAATTTCAATAATATTCTCATTCTCTTCAATAAAACTCACAAAAAACTAAAATTCATAATGTTTGCGCCGTAAAAATAATAAAAATCCCTTTTATTTTAAGCCACAGAAGAGTAACACTTGAACTTGTACTTTGGCTGGGGTTTCTTCATGGACCACAGACTGTTTAAAGATTAATGTCACATTTTTTTTTTAGTTTTGAGTTTTTTGGGTCTGTCTTAAAAACTTCATGTGAATGTACTTGATCCCAAAATGAGGAGAAAAAAACACAAGTTACTTTTTTGCAAAACTGTGTAAAACGTACACAAATCAACAACTATCAGAGTAAATGGCGCATTTACCTAAATTGGAATTTCCGGTAAAAAGAAAAACAACTAAATAAAATTGAAAAAAAAAACGGTCAACCAACCAGAGTAGTATATGTATATTAAATAAAATATAGAAAAAATGAACTGTAATGATCAAAAAAAATAAACGTAGCAATCAACAACAAAACTATAATGAAATAATTTTTATTATAGTAAAGAAAGCAATATGGATAGAGAGAGAGAGAGGGGGTGAGACTTTTGTACCGCTCTTATGTGAAGAATACAGTTGCTGTGAAAAGTAATTAGACGATTTTCAATAAAAAAACATACATGGACTATACTGCCTAATCTATGGACTTCACTTTGGCCTTGACACCAAAATATATACGTACGCCAACACTATGTTGACAACGCAATGTTGTTGACATTGCAACAATTCGTCGTCGAAATCATTTTATAATCTGTTGTCAATAGTGAGCTTAGACAACAGATTTGTTAAGACTTAGACAACGGATTTGTATAAAATTTAGATATCGATAACGAAGTGTTGCATAATATTGTCGTACGTAGACTTAAACAACGGATGTTATTGAAAAATCATAAACACTTTAGTGTTATTTTGTTACTAGGTGTGTATATTACTTTTATATATAGTATATGAACTAGCCTATTGACTAGAAAATTATTTAGTCTATTGACATGTATTAGAGTAGTGTATTGACTAACCTATGTACTAGGTTTTGGCTAGTCTATAGACTAATGTATTAATTAACCGGTTGACTTTTTTTCTTTATGAACAAGCCTACTGACTAACCTATTGACTATTCTATTGAATTATAGTGTATTGTCTAATACGTGGACTACTCTTTTCTCTAGTTTATGGGCATACCTAGTTTAAACCATAGACTAGTCTATAGACTACTATTTTTTCTAGTATATGAACATGATCATCGATTGACCTGTTGACTATTTTAATGACTAGTCTATGGACTAGTGTATTGACTAATATGTGAACTAATTTGTGGACTACAATCTAATCTTTTGACTAGTCTATTGTCTAGTCTATTATCTAGTCTATTGTTTAGTCTATTGTCTAGTCTATTGACTAGTATATTGACTAGTCTATTGTCTAGTCTATTATCCTCACTATTGTCTGGTCTCTTGACTAGCCTATGTCTTGTCTCTTGACTAGCCTATGTCTAGTCTCTTGACTAGTCTATGTCTAGTCTATTGACTAGTCTTTTGTCTAGTCTATTAATTAGTCTTTTGTCTAGTCTATTGATTAGTCTTTTGTTTAGTCTATTGACTTGTCTATTGTCCACTCTATTGTCTAGTCTATTGATTAGTCTTTTGTCTAGTCCTTTGGCTAGTCTATTGTGTATATTAACTGTTTTATTGTCTAGTCTATTGACTGATCTATTATCTAGTCTATTGATTAGTCTATTGACTGATCTATTGTCTATTGACAGATTGATTAATCTTTTTGTTAGTATTTTTTCTAGTCTATTGTCTACTCTTTTGTATAGTCTATTGACTGATCTATTGGCTAGTATATTGACTAGTCTACTGTCTAGTCAATTGCCTAATATATTAACTGGTCTATTGTCTAGTCAATTGATTAGTCTATTGCCTAGTCTATTGACTAGTCTGTGTCTAGTCTATTGTCTATTGACTAATCTATTGTCTAGTCTATTGATTAGTTTTTTGCCTAGTCTATTGACTAGTCTAATAACTAGTCTATTCTCTAGTCTATTCACTAGTCTATTGTCTAGTCTATTGTGTAGTCTATAAACAAGTCTGGACATGGACATTACTACTGCTCCAAAATTATTTACTGAAATTCACTTTTTTCACCCATTGTCTTCAGCTTCTCTGTAATATTGAATGTTTTTTTTATCTCTAAGTGTAAGAAAGACAGAATATATAAAAAGCTCAATGCTTTTGGATAAATAAATCTTAAATAAAGAAAACATAAAATAATTCAACTAAAAAAAAAAATTACGACGTTTATATAGTTTTGAATGTCACCACATCAACAAAAACTAACTGTTGTGTCAGACGTACCCACACCATCAACCCAATAAACGTCTTTGTCTTTATGTCATTTACGAAAAAAAATATATATTTAAATTATTTTGAATTTACTCCAGTTTTGAGAGAAAAAAAATATTAAATTGGAAATTTAAAAGAAAGAAATCATTATTAATATTTTGTAAAAAAAAAACAAAAAACTTAATCATCATCATGATATTTGTGGCCTTTAAATGATTAATTATAAAATTTTATTTTATTGTCAACGTAATGCATGAAATCCCTGTAAATCAACCAAGAGTTTTAAGAATTTGTTCAAATTTACTTATAACTCTTCAATGTCGTGACGATTAATATGTGCTATATACTCTTATGAACATTTTTTTATTTTAAACAATAAATAATTTATAATTTATTATGTTCAGATTGTTTATTTGAAATATGCCCTATATATTGTGTAAGTTTATTTTTTAAAATTTCTTTGAAGTTTTTTTTTTGTTTTTTTTTTTTTTAACAAATACTTGTTATAATTTCATTGTTTTGAAATTCTTAGGAAAATATATATAGTTTTATTTAATGGAAATTAAGAATTTAGATTGACTGAAGTAATTGAAAATTTGGTATGTTTTATGAAATAAGTTTTTCATTTGATGTAATGGTTTTTGATTGATTGAGAAATTTATCAGAAATTGATGGATATGCTAAACATCACACTTTTTCGAATTTAAATGGAAATTATTTTAAATTAAACACAAAAATCTAAAAAAGTCTTTCGACATTTTGCTAATTTAAAGTTAACCACCGTTAAAGTAAACTCAATAAATCGGTACAGTTTTCCTTAAAAGTCAAAACAAACACAAATTGTAGTCAAAAAATTGAGGTTGAACATAAATTGAAACAATTCCAAATTTGCAGCAAAACATTTGTTTAAGTTCTTAATATGTTTCGATTGATTGTTAAAAACCTTAACAAAATTAACCCCCATAAATATTGAAAAAGCTCTTATAAGGCGTTGTGGTTTTGTTAAATAGAAAATAACAAGTTGTAAACAAATTATTATAACAGTTAATAAATATAAATTTGTGGCTTTTTTTGCAAAAAAAAAAAAAATCTAAAACGTTTTTTTAATATTAATTAGAAAAAGAAATTAAACCGCAAGTAAAACTTATTAACTACACAAAAGGTTTAATTTCAAATTTAATGTAAAAAAACAACTGTCACTGAAAACACTTTTAAAGTAAATTTTTTTTTTCTCTCTTTATTTTTTTGTCACTAAAAAAGGAAGGGAAACTATTGATGGGCAATGCACATAAAATTATGCAATGCACATGAAATGAGGAAAAAAAAAGTTAAGAAAATTTAAAACAGGGATTTTCCCACTGGCACAATGTCCATAATGACAGGAAATAATAAACCATAAACAGTTTTAATACAGGTCTTCTACTATTAAACAAACACTAATTAAAACTATTTCTATGCGCGACAAAGATTTTTTTCCATAATAAAAATAATATAAAAAACAATATTAAATATTAAAATCTACATAGACATTAAAAATAGACAGAAGTATAAGCATTTACAGCTATATTAGTGACACGCACCTCATATCCAACAAAAACAACAACAGTCACAACTGTCAACAAATATTAGTTTAAACAGTGTGACTATTTCCGTCTTTAAGCACCTGTGTGCACATATCCGTTTTGACAACAGTAACAATTACTAACATTACAAATACAACAATTGTTGCAACATCATACCATACATACAGAGTAATAATCGTAAAAAACCTTAACTCCCGCCATATACTAAGTAAATACTTCTCAATTTATATTTAAACACCCACCACCTAGTGACCTCTACTAAGAATTCAACCAACCCAGCCAAGCCATCCGTTGTAGTCTGTAACTTTAACTGACCGTTGCTTATTCACACATAAACTTTGAAATTAAATGTTGAAAAAAACTTAAACTTACAAAATCATAATCAAAACAAAGCAACTTTATAAAAATATAATAATCATCATCTATTGGGAAATCATAGATACTAAGAGTTTATTTACTATAATGTCTAACTTTATGTCCATTTGTTTGGCTGTCTGTCCGCCGCCTGCTAGTCCACCCGTTTTTTTTTTCAGTTTATAATTTTCATTATTATTTTGTTTGTAGTCGTGGTGCAGAACAATTATTTTATGTATTGAAAAATTATTTGCTTCCGTTATTGGGAAAATTTTAATATGCATTTTATGTTTAAAACAACACATTGTCTGGTGATCTGAGAAGAACAACCTTGTGGGAAAAGAAGATAGATAGATAGATAGATAGATAGATAGATAGATAGATAGATAGATAGATCGATAGATAGATAGATAGATAGATAGATAGATAGATAGATAGATAGATAGATAGATAGATAGATAGATAGATAGATAGATAGGTAGATAAATAGATAGATAGATAGATAGATAGATAGATAGATAGATAGATAGATAGATAGATAGATAGATAGATAGATAGATAGATAGATAGATCGATAGATAGATAGATAAATAGATAAATAGATAAATAGATAAATAGATAGATAGATAGATAGATAGATAGATAGATAGATAGATAGATAGATAGATAGATAGATAGATAGATATATAGATAGATAGATAGATAGATAGATAGATAGATAGATAGATAGATAGATAGATAGATAGATAGATAGATAGATAGATAGATAGATAGATAGATCATTTCCTAAACACACACTACTACGTTATTATTGTACTCCTCCGACAAAATTACCAACAATAACAAGAATTTTAAATCAAATTATCAATCTAACAGTTTTACCCCTGATGAATAGATTGATATGTAGATAATGGAGTTGGTTGTAAAATGAAATCAAACGCAACGAAATAAAATGTTATTGATATTGATGTGTAGTATGATTGTGGTATGTTGATGTTGGGTTGTCCACTTTGGCAACAACTGGCCACAACAAAAGCTACAATAACTCACTTGATACTCCGATAATGCAACCAAGTAAGCAACCTGCTCCACCCATTTATTGTGCCTTCCTTATGGATTTTTCAAACACATTTATGTTGAGCTGTTTTTATTTGATTTTTTTTCTTTTAATGGCACTCGCTACTTTAAATTTGTTTAATTTTATAATATTTTATGTCATTTTAATAATTGTTGTTACCTGTCGTTCACCAACAGGTAGTTTAGAATATTTAATTATTGTAGGCTTAAAGTCAACAAAAAAAGAAGAGCTTAATGTATATTTATTTATATCTTTATTTGTATATTTTTTTATTTAAATTTATATTTTCTGTTTTTGTAATAAAGTTTTTTGTTTTGTTTTTATTTTTGCAGGTCATTGTTCTTTATGGATTTGTTTTTATTTTATTTTTCTTTCTTTTAAAATTTAACAAAACAAAAGAAAAACAAAAATAATAATTTCAACAACGACGACGACTACTTCTTCTATATTAAACGAAAACAACTTTTGGCTGAATATATTTTTGGTGTATGAGTACGAAAAATAAAAATAATAACAAAAACACACACGTAACTGAAAAATATATATTTAATATTAAAACCAAAACATTACGTTTCCGCCGGATATACAAATACTGTTTTTGGGGAAGAAGTAACAACACACACATACGTTCCCAAGTATTTACAACACACCAAGAGATTTAAATTTAAAATTTCTTGTGTCGTCTTTTTTTCAATACAACAAGTGCACAACACTGCCAAAAATAATAAAAATAAACTACAAATTAAAAATTAAACAAAAAAAAAAAAAAAACTAAAAACTATATGATTATTATGGTCTTGTATGTGTGAAATAAAATTAAAATTTATTTCTCTTGTGTAAAAGTTCAACATCATCACTATCATCACATTGTAATCGCAATCGATCGTCTTCTAAAGGTTGTTGGCCATTTAAGGAAGTGTTTTGAAGTACGAGTACAACAACGTAGCTATTTGTTTACATTGAACATTCAAATTTTACAAGTCCAAAATCGAAGAAAAACTATTTTGGAAGAAAAAAATTTTGCTTGTTTTGGAAATTTTACATATTTTACAACATGTCTGTGGGTAAGTTAAATTATAATTTAACCATTTTATATTCATTTGTATATATTTATTAATAAATATTAAATTATATTGAAGCTATTGTATGTTTTCAAATATTTAATATATTTTGATAAAAATGGATGTCACCATAAATGATCTAAAACATTTAAACGACCTTAAATTATATCGTAAATTATTATGGAATAATTTTTAGTATTTGTTACCGGGAATCAAAATAAACTAAAACTGAACTAGAACTGAACTTGAATAGAACTAGAGCAGAACTAGAACAGAACTAGAACTGAGCTAGAACTGAACTACAACTTAACTAGAACTGAACTAGAACAGAACTAGAACAGAACTAGAACAGAACTAGAACAGAACTAGAACAGAACTAGAACAGAACTAGAACAGAACTAGAACAGAACTAGAACAGAACTAGAACAGAACTAGAACAGAACTAGAACAGAACTAGAACAGAACTAGAACAGGACTAGAACAGAACTAGAACAGAACTAGAACAGAACTAGAACAAAACTAGAAAAGAACTAGAACAGAACTAGAACAGAACTAGAACAGAACTAGAACAGAACTAGAACAGAACTAGAACTGAACTAGAACAGAACTAGAACAGAACTAGAACAGAACTAGAACAGAACTAGAACAGAACTAGAACAGAACTTGAACACAACTAGAACAGAACTAGAACAAAACTAGAACAAAACTAGAACAGAACTAGAACAGAACTAGAACAAAACTAGAACAAAACTAGAACAAAACTAGAACAAAACTAGAACTAGAACAGAACTAGAACAGAACTAGAACAGAACTAGAACAGAACTAGAACAGAACTAGAACAGAACTAGAACAGAACTAGAACAGAACTAGAACAGAACTAGAACAGAACTAGAACAGAACTAGAACAGAACTGGAACAAAACTAGGATAGAATTAGAACAGAACTAGAACAAAACTAGATCAGAACTAGAACAGAACTTGAACTAGAAACAGATTTTTAAGGCTTTTTTCAGAAACAGTGATTGTAGTACCACAGCTCTACATAACATTGATCAATTTTAATTTCTTAATTAAATGTTTACTTTGGCATTTACTAGCGATTAATTTGTGTTTAAATAAAAATTAAGTCAATTAACATAATGTAATTTTTTATTTTCTTATTTATTTACAATCATTTCAATTGTATAACAAGTATTTTCATTAATTCAGTAAGTAATTCAATAAAAAAAACTTGTTGGGAATACAAAACGAATTGTAATAAGATCGATTAGCAACGATGTCTGAAACAATTTACAGGCATGGGAACAAGATAAAAAAAAAACATTTGGAAAAAATTATTTAAAGCATAAAAAACCCTGTTACAAAATCTTAAAGTTATAGTTTAAATTCTATAAAATTTAAATAAAAATTTTATTTTAAATTCTAGCTACAACCCTTGTAGTGCAAGTTCCTTCTCGTTGTAATTCTTATTTCAAAAACATATTTGTTTATCATCTACTCATACATTATTCATATTCATTCATAATTGTCATGTTTTTCTATAGATAATATGTGTTTTTGTTTGTTTTTATTGTTGTTGTTTTTAATATTCTTTTTATTTAGTTTATGATTTAAATATTGGAATGTAAACAAAATGAAATGTTTTTAATTGTTTGTAACATGTTTACATCAACTACATGTTTATAATTTTTAAATATAATTATGATGAGTATAAAAATAAATCAAATATTTATATTGTAAATAAATAAGTTGTACAATATAAATATATATATATATTCTAGACTATAGACTGATCTATAGTCTAGACTATAGACTGATCTATAGTCGTACTAGAGAATGATCTATAGTCGTACTATAGAATGATCTATAGTCGTACTATAGAATGATCTATAGTCGTACTATAGACTGATCTAGAGTCGTACTATAGAATGATCTATAGTCGTACTATAGACTGATCTAGAGTCGTACTATAGACTGATCTTGAGTCGTACTATAGACTAATCTATGTAGTCGAAACTATAGACTAATTTGTAGTACAGACTATAAATTTATCTATTGTCTAGATCTGATCTATAGTGTAAACTATATACTGATCTATAGTCTACACTAAAGACTGATCTATATTCCAGACTATAGAGTAATATATATTCCAGACTGCAGAGTGACTACCGACTATGACTCCAGATCATCTTGTTTTGCATGTCGGAAGTTACGTAAAGGTCAGAGATTAAATAACTGAGGTACTGAGTAAAATGCTTGTACCTAAGGAACCATGTACAAAATGGTCAATGTACTCGACTTCTGTATATCGAATAGTTTAAAGTGAATAGTTACACAGGCCGACAATTTCCCAGTTTTGGGAAATCGTGTTCTGAAGAATGAAAAAATCCTTTTCTGGTCATTCTTGAGACCTGACCAGATGCTGATTGACTCTTTTCAAAATTTCAATTTATTTGGATCTTCTTCAGCATTGTACTTAATTGAGACATTTTGTCTACAAGTCATTAATTGTAAAAAACAACTATTTTAAATATTTATATAAAATTTTTTCATATTTTTTTTTTCAAAATTTTATTTACTGTCTAACATGCTGTTTGGTTTTATGGTTAACTAAAGAAGGTGTTTTGAAAACCATAAAATAAGCTTATAAATTTAAATTTATGTAAAAAAATAAAGAAAATGCCGCCATGCAACTTGTTTTTTTCATACAATTTTCCACAACTTGCAATATGTATGTTGTTGTTTTAGAACAAGAAGATAAACGCGTGCTGCAAGTATGAAATGTTCATACCACATTATATTTTATGATATACAAATGCCTAAAAACTACTACTACTATACAAAGTGAAAGAGTAAAAATAACAAAAAATTTAAACAAAAATAAAGATTTAACAGAAAAAAAATTCAACTACAGGACTTTATGTTTAATTTTGTGTTTTTGTTGCTTACAATTTACCTCCAAAAAACACATTAAAACTTCAATAACAAGAACAACACATCTGTTGAACAGATTTCATTGGAAATGATTTTTATGGAAAAATGAAAAAATGAAGTAAATGCATTGAAACCAACACCATTTTTACGCTGATCATCATCTTTACATTTTTAAAATAACAAATGTTAATTATTTTCATAATACATTCTCGCGTACCACAACACGACTAATAATATACAACATGTAGCAGCAAGCAGCAGCATTTAATAACTATTTCAAAAATGAATTAAAAAAAACTCCCCCTATTTTAATAAAAAGATTGAAGTTTCTTTATAAATAAAAAAAATTGAAAATTTTTACCGTTCCTTTATTGAAACACACGTATTCGAAGCTAAATTTATAACAGAATCGAGCAACTAGACAGACTGACATCCATCTGGGTCTTACTTGTACATCAAAATTTTTCTTACATGTGTTTGTTTTGGATTCTGTGTTTAAAGCACGAGCGCATGTGCCTGGTTGTCATGATTTTTTCATTTTTTTTTATTTTTGGGGGGATTGTTTTTTAACAACTGTTGTGGTCTATAGGCATTTTTTAGCTTGAGGTGGTTTACTGTAGTTTCTTTTACTATGAATAATTTATTTTTTTCTTTTAGCTAAAAATAGTTTTTAATTTTCTAATTTTAATGATTCAAAAGAGATCCCTTTTTACAAAAAAAATCAAAACCAAAAACTATACTGACAACAATTTTGTTTAGTTGTCACAATTGTTAACACAACATGCTACAGGTTGCAATGTTAGATGTCAATTGTTTCTTTTTCAATCCCTTGGGAAAGTAGTTTTTTGTATTTTTAAATTTGTTATTTGTTTTGTTTTTTTTTTTTGGTTTGTTATAATTTTCATAAACATTTTTATAGAGAATAAAAGATGAAATACAATATTTGTTTGTCTTGCTCTGACAGTTGTTACAGAAATGTTGAAAGTTTTCGGGGGAAATTTACAAATTTTGTCAAAGTGAGTGACTTGTAACAAATGATATTTATTTCTTAATGAGTATCGATTTTTTTCTTATTTCTAATGTAGTTTTTCATACGTCTATGGCAACGTGTGTTTTTTGAAAAAAAAGTTTGCACATTTTTATTAAAAATTAAAAATAATTAATTTATGTTTTGTTTGTAAATGTATTTTTTTTAATTTTATTTTAATCCTTCTATTTGTTTTATTAAAAAATATTCATTTTCTAAAAATAATTTTCAAAAACCTTTAATTTTGATTAACTCTTTCAAGTATACGGGACACCGGAGTCACAAGTTTTTTTTTTACCAAAAAAAAAAAAAAAAAAAAAAATATGTTATTTTTTAGACCTTGAAATATAATATCCTGCGATATCGTTTTTTACAAAAATGATCGATATATGACAAAATAACGTATGTGATGAAATCCATATCCATAAAAAGTCCTGCGGTTTAGTATTTTGCGTAAAAGGGTTAAGGGACAACACGTAACGTTTGGATAAGAAAATTTAGTACAAGAACAACATATACCATATGAAGTTAGATATATGTTGTTGTTTTCTTGTGTCTGCAAACGCAAAAATTCTAATTTTTTGCAAAATGTTAATAGGTGATCTCTGATTTTGGTCATATTTCCATTATTTATGGATCGGCAGCGGCTGGCCGGCGGTGATATTTTGCAAGTTCTGCCGCCGAATTCTTTCGGCTCAAAAGCGGAAGACGTAAGATTGCAATCGCACATGTATTTGAGAATTTTTTTTTTTATCAATTTGGACGGCGTTGCCACCTAATTTAAATTCTTATGGCAAATTGAAAAGAGTTGCCACATCATATTGTGCTTATATTATTATTGTCAAAAGTAATAAAAAACTTATATTAAGACAAAGATTTTGAAATAAAGCAAACGCTGGCAACTTTGCCGACGCTGATATTTTTTTTATTTTAAGCCGCCGTCGTCGTCCAAAAATGGTGGCGCCGCCGCTAATCATTTTGCATCGGCTTGTATCACTATCACGGGAACCGGTAGCCGGAACGGCAGAGTTTTGGACTTTGAATTGTCCCTATTATTAGAGATGTCCCTTTAAGGTGGTGACTGTGGTTTAAAGCCAAACTTGCAGGAGTAGAATGTTAGTCAAAACATTTGGGTATAATTTCGGTGATGTTGTCGACAACAGATACCCCACAGAGAAGTGTTATGGTGATATATGAATAAAATATAGAAAGAATTAAAGATATAAGGACGAAGTTATACCCATATAGTCGTATGAATGTATGGGATATTTTCTTCCGAAAGTGTTTTATGAATGACAATTCTTCTTGGGTTGAATGTAATGGACCAAGGATATCTAGAACCATGTACTAAAATAGGCACCTAAGTGTTCTTTGCAAGGCACAAGAGAGTGGTGGTGAGTCGCAGGTGTTCACCTAAAACACTTTTACATTTACACTTCTCACAAATACGAAAACATTTATTCTTGATTAAAAACATGAAAATTGATATTCCTTATTAATAAAATTGTATTTCATTTAAATTTAAAAAGCTTCCATTTATTATTTTGCTAATATTTGCTAAAAATAAAGTTAATTTTTTATTTCTCTTCATTATTATTTTCTTTTAAATTAATTTTCAATCTCATACTTCTTCAGTTAACTTATTCCCATGACAATTCTAAAAAATATATACTTTAAACATATTTTGAAATTAATGACATTAAATGTCTCATTTTTAAGTAATTACATTTTGATGCTATAGACAAACATTTCTTTTTTTTTTTTGCTTTTTTAACAAAAATATATATATTTGTCATTAAACAAACTTTCCCACAATTACTTTAAGCTCAGGCCTCACCACCTCCTCCCCCCTAAATTTCACATTAGAAATACATTCAAGAACATTGACATGTTCATCAAGTGACATCGAAAGGAAATTCTTAATAATAAACAATTTGTTAAGAAAAATTCCAATGACAGCACAACAACAACAGAAAGGTATTTCATGCGTATTTCAATTTAAAGTTTGACATTAAAATGTGAACGTAAAAAAATACATTTTACACCATTGCCATAAGTAGTTTAAAACTTTATAAATTTATAATAATGTTTCAGGTTGTACATCATCATTATTGTATGCATCAAAAGTTTTGGTCATGTTTCAGAAATATACAAATGTATTTGAAAATTTCTGTTATAAAGTAGGAAATGGTGTAGTAAAAAATATATAAGCTCGTGCTAGTACATTCGAAAAATTATTATTACTGATGATATTGATAATAATGATGCTGCTGCTGTTGATGATGATTATGATTATGATGTTGCAGTTGTTGTTGTAGTTATTCTTTTAATTGGAGCATAAAATATGTAAAATTGTTTAAACGACAACAACAAAAAACAATAATATAAAATTTAGAACTACATCAGCAGCAAACATTAAGTGCTTAATACACATTTCCTGTGATGTCTCCGTGAACATGTTACACTTTTTCCTCTACCATCACACATTTCACTGTGAGTAGCAGAGAAAATATGCCACAGAATTATCAACATGATCAATGTATGTATGCGATCTATATACATATGCGGATCATTATTTATACCCTGCAGTATAAGAAGTACATGCATTTGTTCTAGTGAAGAGTTTTGTTATCCAGCTTTTGCATTTCATATATAGAAATTATCGAATAAGCCATCCGATCTTATTTGTAAAGATCAAGTCAAGATATTGACATCAAAATTTATCTTCAGACGAGTGGTGTCTTTTAGAAAAGTAATTCCGGGATCTAGCGGGATATTTGAAATATCACAAATTTTATTCATTATTTTTAATAAATAAGGCCTTTCACCTATTATAAAATTGTATGTTAAATGCGTGTTCTATATATCTGCACAATTGTATATACCCAGCAAAAACTAACATTGAAAACTAAGGGGTAAAAGTTTTCACAAACAAAATTGTTTGTGTTATAGTAAGAAAACAATCTGACAAGGCTTAAAAGTAAGTACTTACATAATTTATTATTTGTAAGTTATTACTAGACTCATTCTAAATAATGCAGTCAGTATGTAATAGTTATCGAAAAGTTCTAGAGAGAATACATGTCATTACCTTGTTTTTGTTTGGTACATACATATAAAGGGATTTCATTCAGTAAATACTTCGACAGATGCACGTGTTGCACTCCACAATATGCGGTTAATTGTTATGCAATTAATAATGTGGCAGCAAAACAAGGAAAATAGATTCAAAACTTGTGCGTGCTCCAAAACCACGCACTCGCACAGTGAGCAATGAATACAGCAAACTCATACATATGTATGTATTTCATATGAAAACAAACTGTCATTTACAATTGCATTTAGTCTGATAAAGTTAATGTGTCAAAATTATGTAAAACATTTGATTTATTAAATATTAGCAAACCAGCAATTGTATATTTGACAGTCTAAGTTCGAAAGATTAGGATAAATGTTGATTTTTCTTCAATTTGACCGAGAAATATAATCCGCGAAATGAAGAAGAAAAATTCTAATGTCTTCTAAGAAAAACTTTACATTTTTCGAAACAGATGTTTAACTTAAAACTTTTAAGAATTATGTTAATATATTTCAAAGATGAGGGATGGTAAATCCGAGGTTAAGCGTTTGCTATAAAGTTGTCTGATCAACATCAGATCATTGCAGCCTCATTTGAAGATGCAAAAACATCACTTCCGTTTACAATCTCGCAGATGGGATAGCTTTTATTAAGTAGATAAGAACACCTAGACAGCACGAATTCATCAAATAAGCTAAGGGACTTGTTCTTACTTACAGACACCCACATATCCCTACATCCATCCCGTAACATATACACTTTGCACCACACATTTCCTACACTTAGTCCCACAGTCACTCTTCACTCTATCCTGTGTACTTTCGTTTCCCGTTGCACCAGAATGTGTGGTTCTCTGTTTTGACCCCATGTCAAATCACTCCAAGGACAGGTCGAGGATACATTTGATCACAACCAGTTTTTAGTCCTAGCAGACTAGATGTACTGGTAGCTCCTCTTTTCCCCCAAATTGTCATATCACCAAAATGAGGGCCTTTTATCAGGGTAACATGTCACCGAGAGGAAGTCCTTTAGAAATGAATAATTTGGTATTCAAATTTTGAATTTTTTTCAATTTAGTTAGTGCTAAAGACACGATAGGGTTAAACGGTAGAACGTTGTGAGTGCTGGTCAATGATAATGAACAAAATTCGTATTGTCATGTTGAAGTGACTGGTGTTAAAAGTTAACAATATGACACTACAAAAAAGTAATGTAGTGTCCATGGACAATGCCTTTCAGTAGTATGGTTGTGCTTAATTTAAGAGGTTAAAGAATGCACCAGAATGGGTCATTAGTTGATGGGGATTGTCTTCTCCATAATGAAATCTTTCATCGGATCAAAAGGGTTAATCAATATCCGGAAGTTTTATATCACCTGATCCTAAATTTGTCTTCCCTTCTATTAATAGTTTTATAATCCCTTGTCGAGGTATAATTAGGGATTGATTCCATTCTGCCTATAATTCCTCAACGGGCTACAAATGCAAGAGATTATATAGCTCGAGTTCTTCAGAAAAGTGCTTGGACATAGACCGGCACAGCCATGTACAAGGATTGTCAGCTGAGTTCTTCATGGATGGGTTCTGAGGCACGTAGTAGACCATTCTCAAGTCTACCCAGTGGATGAAAAAAACCACCGTGAAAAAACGTCAAGTCAGGTGTTCACGTTAGGCACTTAGGCTTTATTGTCCATGGACAATATCACAGCTTTAATGCTATAAACAATTTCTGTAATAAAAAAAATGTTGGAAAAATTTTAGAAATTTTTCTGATCAGACAGTCTATCCCTTTTTTGTTTTCCTGTTGCTGTTCGCACGATTTTAAAGCTGTGGAGTATTTCGAAAAATTATTTCCCTGATATAAAGATTATTTGTATACCACAAACACAGTGACACAAGTCCGAGGTTGTTTTAACACTTTAGCATTATCCTCTCGTCTATACATATAAAAAAAAACTGAAATTTGATCCTTTACCAAACCATTCAAACGAATTACCGCATAATCTTGTGAAAGTACACTTATATCAACTAAAATTAATGAAGTTGTGACAATTAAATAATGTTAAACTAAACACGAAAAGAAAAATAACAAGTGAATTTTCAAACAACATGACACCAAAATCATGATAGAGAAGGGGGCAACTAGATGTTGCAATATAAACTAGTAATGAAGCAATATGTTGAGGTCAGCCCACATAATAGTGGTGGCATTGATGGTGATGTTGCTGTTGATGTCGTGACATTAAACCACATTTAGAAATATATGAAATAGAAAAAAGAGAAAAACTACAAAAGATTTTATTTAAGAACATTTTAGCAATTTCCCAGAACGATAAACAATTTATCATTTTCCTAAGAAAGATTTTTCTTTTAGACATATAGAGTGCGTGAGTATGTTTAAGTGTTTAAATTAGAGTAAAAAAAAAACAATTAGTATAAATGGGCATGTAATAGCAAACCTTATACATTTATTACAAGACATTCCAGAATCGAGAATTTCTTAAGTGGCTAAAAAGTAGGTGGTGTTTAAACTCCCATTATATGGTGATAAAAAAAGTGAGTGTATTGTGTGAGTGTGTCATTGCATTTTAAGAAGTATGGGAATTTTTATTATAACATCTGGAGAAAAGTGCAATATTTGTAATTAAGGGTTTGGATAAGTCAAACTAGTATAGAAAAAATATTGATTAAGTATATTTGATATCAATTGCTTTAACTTAATAATCCTAAATTAGGTTAATTCGTAATGCTTAAAAGGTTCCTTTTTTAATCTTTAAAGACCCAGTAAAACAGGAAGTAGAATTTATTCCATGAGGTACTGAAAAAGACCTGAAGAAGTGATGGTTTTAAAACTGGCTTGCCATAGGAGGGATGTCGTTTTTATTTAATTCTAAATTCACTACATCTGAAGTCATTCTCAGGAAGTAATTTTGATGTTCTTTTTTTAGAAGTTATTAGGAAGTGATATTGTAGTATTAAGGAATACAACCAATTTGACTCAAATAAATTTAAATTAATAAATTACACTCTTAATTCCAAAAATTTCAGTTTAAATAACATAAAATAAAAAAGTGGATTGTTTTCGCTTCTTTGGAAGTTAATAAACATCACTTCCACAGAAGGTAAAAAGCTTCACTTAGTGCTACTTTTGAAGTAGTTATATATGTTATTTTTTTGGAAGTACTTCGTTTTTTGTTTGCTGGGGAACACCAAAGTAATCCAATATCTAGTCAGTCTAGTATTATAATGAACACAGTAGCAATATTCACTAAATGTATATAGATCTCGACGTCTAGGTCTTATCCCTATACAAGGCTCAATTTTTTTTATAGATCTCAATATTATACTAACGTAAAGTTTTGCATCGAAAACGAATCCCAATCCTTCGAAAACCAGTCACTGTAAGTTGTGTAAATGTAAGTTCTCACCCTCACCAAAGAAACTTAAATCTCCAGAAGTACATAGCAAAGTTTCAAGAAATTAAGCAAATGTAAAATTGTATGTTTTTTAAAAACAAATTCTTTTGTTCTCAGTCCTTAAAACAAAAATAAGAAACAATTTTAATCATTACTGTTCCCATCTTTTGCTAATGGTGCATACAATTTATTATCATTTGTTTTTATGTTTTGAGTGTTGTTTTTCTGTACCCACGATATTTATGGGAAAGCGCCATCCATCCATCCATACAATCATTCGTAAAATGTACCTCCTCTTACCACCCTCCCTACTCTATCTTATAAAATGCCTGGATAGAAAATTATCTAAAATTTTGAAATTATGCCAGAAGTTTATGTCTAATGTGACACTGTGGAATGTTGAATGTGATTTGAATTGCATTGCTGCAGCAGCAGCAGTAAAAACGTTGAAAAGTATAAATCACTTCAAACCTACACACAATTATATGTTTATAAAAACATTGATTAGACCATTGTGCACATTCTCCGTTTGTAGTGAGTGGCCTGTAGTTAGTTTTTATTTATATTCTTTTTTTTGTAAAAATTTATCTGGTTTTAAGAGTTTGTCAACTAAAACTTAAAATTCTCCCTTCGTTAGAGGTCATTCATCAATTTGTTTCACTTTAGATGAGTGTGTTTATTTGAATCTATTCAGTCACACGATTTGTGAATATTTATGATCGTAATGTTTGCGTGTGTGTGGGTATATCCCGCATTAACAATTGTCAAACGAAATAATGATCACCAGAGAAGTCATCTGAGTTTTTTACGCTTTTTATATAAAGTTTTTTTCCCACTTATTTTAAGGACAGGGAGAAACCAAAGTATTGATTTGGATTTTTTTATTTTATAACAATAGTTGAGTTTATTGTTGTAATAAAGAAATTTAAGTTAATTGTATAAAGCAAACGTAATTAATTACAAATAGTTTTGTTTTTGTAATAAAAAACAATTCTTTCTGTTTAACGACTTCTGCACTGAGAATTGATACTACCTTAGAGAAAAATGAAGCAGTAACCGAGATTTTAGATGGTGATTATTTACACTTTTTGAAGAAATAATTATCGATAAATTTTCAACCCAGAGAGAGATTTTCTGAAATTTTAGTTGATAGGAATATCAATAGATATGTGTGTAATCAATAAATCATCACTACTTCAGGTCTTTTGCAGAACTTCCATAGAGTAAATACTACTTCTTTTTCGCTTCTTTGGAAGTTCTTTTTTTTTGATGGAAATGGAAGATAGAACATTTATAAGGGTGCACTGGTCGACTAGATGTTAGTGTCAGTCTGAGGGTTATTGATTCGCACCAGCGACTCTGATCTGCAACACAACGACGGGCATATGGATGACCATACTCTTCTCGGTTAATTAGCTTAGAATTTAATTTGTTATTGTATTGTAAAGGTCGCGGATTCAGCGCGACTTATTCGTTAAGAAAAGTTTGATTTGACCTGTTTTAACGACTTTTTAAAGAGTTAAATCTTAAAAAAATGTCTGTTAATACCACCGCCGACTCTCTTGCCAAGGTGGTATCCTCACTAGCACATCGAACCTTTCGCCAAAAACACTATGTATATAAGCATGCGCAATGCTTAGGGCACATGGAACCTTTCGCCAAAAACACTATGTATATAAGCATGCGCAATGCTTAGGGTCGACTGAGAACACCTGCAAACAGTTGAGGATCATGTGGCCATCTTTCAACCCACAAAGATATCAAGCGACAAAGTGGTTTGGTTTAGGACTTAGGTCGAAGTGTAATAATACACAGACCGTTTTTCTCATTGAAGGTATCACAAAGGGACCCAAGTGTGTCCAGTCCACAGAAGACATCGCGAGTACGATCTAATTAATTGAAAAGTTTTTATTGAGGATCGAGAAGTAACTAATGTTTTGTGTGAATATTTAAGCCAATTAATAAAATGAGGTTATCGAGTTATCGGTGTCAATTATGACACAAAATGTTATAGAAAAGTATGACTCTCATTGACTTTTAGTTGATGTTGCAAACTCAAGCTCTTTGTCTGTCAATTCGTAATGTATGGGAGTATCATCGTAGAACAAGCACATTTTAAAGTAGCTAGTCATCTCGGCAGTGGTAGGTTAAGGAGATAGTTTGGAACTGTTTGACCGAAATGCGAGCATATTCTTTCTATATTAACACACATGATTATGTATGTACAATAGTATTTCTCATAACATTACATTTGCAACATCAATTTTGCATTTAGTTAACATAAAACTCTAGAAATTTTCTTTCTAAATTAATAACAGCCTAATAAATGTTTTAATTACACACCTCATAATCTAACCTAAGCATGGCTGCATGCAACATGCATACAAAAATGTCTGCTGCTGCAGACATAATTTCAATTAAAACAATTTAAACAAACAACGAATAAAAAATTTAATAAATCTAAAATGAATATAAATAAAAAATATTTTATTTATGTAAAATTTACAAAAAAGAAAACTTTATTTTCTTTACTAATTGTTGATCAAATTTCATGAAACTTAATGACGCGTGCTCTTTAAGTGGGAGTAGAGACAGTGTATGGATAAAACTATGGGTAAGTGCAGTTGATATTGGTGGTGGCAAATAAGAGGTTTTAAAGAAGGCATAAAATGTTTGGTTATAAATTTTCTTTAGTTATAATAACTTTAGAAAAATTGTAGTTTGTTTCTTTTTTAGTTTTCATAATAAAATTATATTTATGCTTTCTTATACATACAGCAGGAACCCCTAGAAAAAATACTTAATGTACATACATACGTTAAGTACTTGAGAAACTTTGCTACAAATATGAAGCCATCAAACTAATCATTCTTTTGAAATTTTCCCGTCATTTTTCTTTCTCTTTTTATGAATGTTTAGTTTTAGTTTAATGTAACATGATGCTGTTTCTGCAAGCAAAACGTTGAGTTTTTGTTCAAAGTTTTCTATAAAGGGATTTTGTAATATGTTTTGTTCTTTTTTGTTAGTTTTATTTTTACCACTTTTTGTTTTTGTTTTATGAGTTTGTTGAAAAACATTGATGCATCATGTTGCATATTTTTCATAAATTTTAATGTGGGAGTTTGTTAGTGTTGTTTTAGTAAAAATAATTTTCTAGCAGAATAGAAATGAAAAGTTGTATTCTATTGTTTTGTTATTTGGTATAAAAAATTTATACAATTTAGTACAGTTTCAATTTACTTAAGTTTTTTATTTATATGCTTGGTAAAACTTACCCTGTAATTGGACAGTGTGTTGCCTGAAAAAAAATAGAAAAACAAATTTTAAATAATTGTTTAACACTTTGGAGCTTATTCTTAACAATTTATTTTAAAGTTTATATACAATTGTCATATTAAAATTTGTTTTATAAACTTTTGATAAGTTTTTTTTTTTTAAATAATAAATAACTAGTCTATAGCCCAGTCCATAACCAATCCAGTCTATAACCAAGTCCAATGAGTTAAAATTCTAATTAAACCTCGGTGATGTCATTTGAGGCAAGTACTTCTATGCTCGCTTACAAATAGTGAGTTAAATAATTACATTTTGCTTATAAAGAAGTTGTAGAGTAAGTTGTTTTTAATAATAAAAAGGAGCCAAATACTGCTAAAAAGTTAATTTTGTTTTCCTTTTTATAAAACACAATTCTTAACAAGCAATTAAATAAAATGTGCAAATAAAATGCAAAAAAACTCATTAGTCCAGTACTTCAAAGTAATGCAGACGGTAAGTAGTAGTCATTGAAAAGACTAGGTAGTCTAGTCTAGTACATAGTCTAGTTAGTCTAGTCTATAGTCTAGTCTAAAGTCTAGTCTATAGTCTAAAGTCTAGTCTATAGTCTAGTCTATAGTCTAGTCTATAGTCTAGTCTATAGTCTAGTCTATAGTCTAGTCTATAGTCTAGTCTATAGTCTAGTCTATAGTCTAGTCTATAGTCTAGTCTATAGTCTAGTTTATAGTTTAGTCTATAGTTTATTGTATAGTCTAGTCTACAGTCTAGTCTATAGTTTAGTCTATAGTCTAGTCTGTAGTCTAGTCTAAAGTCTAGTCTATAGTCTAGTCTATAGTCTAGTCTATAGTCTAGTCTATAGTCTAGTCTACAGTCTAGTTTATAGTCTAGTCTATAGGCTAGTCTATAGTCTGGTCTATAGTCTAGTCTATAGTCTGGTCTATAGTCTAGTCTATATCCTAGCCTATAGTTTAGTCTATAGTCTATTGTATAGTCTCTTCTATAGTCTAGTCTATAGTCTAGTCTATAGTCTAGTCTATAGTCTAGTCTATAGTCTATTCTATAGTCCAGTCTATAGTCTATTCTATAGTCTAGTCTATAGTCTATTCTATAGTCCAGTCTATAGTCTAGTCTATAGTCTATTCTATAGTCTAGTCTATAGTCTATAGTCTATATATCGGAAAACTAATGAACTTGAGAGCTTAGTACTCCAAAAACTTGGAACAGCAAGCCGTGTAAGCTATAGATGACTTGTGGAAGATAATTGCTCTTTACTTGTGAAACTAAAAATCTAAACCACTTGCTTGGATATTTGGCCATCACAAACTTACAAATCAATCTGTACTTTCGATTAAGGTTCTTTTTGTAAATTATTTAATAAGAAATCAAACACGCAAAACAGTTTTATCTTTTGTCTATACTTATCATTATTAGTTATTGTAAAAAAATATAAATAATTAAAATTCTTTAACAATAGACAGTGTAAAAATCTAATTCCGGTAAAATCGTAACAAGTGGAAACGTGTTAAAGATGAAGTGTCAAGATCTTCCTCAAGATAAAAAACAAACAATATAACAAACACACAAAAAAATGTGCAATGAATAAATGATTTTTATTTTATTTTTCTATTATTTTGGGACAAAAATAATAATGCACTTGACAGCCGAGCAGCAGCAGTAGCAGCAGGCAAAACTGATGACTGCAATATTGACCACAACTGTATTTAAAAGAAAGGAAAATGGAATTTTAATAGAATTTTCAATAGCGGAAGTTGTAGCTAGTGATTTTGAAATGTCACAGCTTTATTTGAGAGAAACAACATATTTTTAGCTTTTGTTAATAAAAAATATAGAAAATATCTTATTGGAATTTTTGTTTATAAGAAAATATTTCAAATAGTTTTTTGTTGTGGTTTTTAAAAGGGTGTTAAAATATTAGTTTTATGAGCCATACCACTCATTCATAATCGGAAGTAAAACCAACAACATTTATAAGCAGAAGAGCTAAACTAAAAGACAGGTAGTAAAATAAATATATTTCACACTTTTCTTTATTAAATATCTTAACATTTATGGATGATAATGATCTATGAAAAAATAAGACATTTTTGAAAATTTCCCTTTCATTGTTTTGGCCCAATGAAAGCAACAGGAAGGCAAATATCTAATAAAAAAAGGGACTAGAAAAGAAAAATTTATTACCTCATTCACAGCTAAACATACGTTGAGCATATTAAATGATGATGTTTGCTTCTTTCTATTTTCAAAAATTTTACAATTCTAGTCTATTTTGTTTGGGCATTTCCGTACATTGTTGTTTTTGTTGTGGCTGGAGTATGTTGTTGGAATATCAGTTCATATTGAGACGATGTGTTGGGAATAAAATTCTAGACATTCCACACTAGAGACAGAAAAAAAATAACAAGCAGGTCGTTAGACACATGTAAAGACAGACAGACACATTAAGATAAATGTATAAAAAAACATTTCTTATTAACTTGCAAAATTATGTTAAAATATTTAATTGAAATTTATTTCACAGTATTTTTATTACAAATTCCATTATCAGAGATTTACAAAAAAAAAAAAAGAAAATAAGATGATTTCCTTTTTGTTATTTATTTATTCTTATTTTCTCGATATTGGAGTTTTAGTGTTTTTACTAAACGACATTTCCGCTTTAATAAGTTGTAAGTAACAAGCAAAGGATTTAAATGAAAAATTTCCCGCTCTTTTATGTTAGTTGGACAAACTCATTAACATTTCAATTTGGGTTTTTAAGAGCATTTCTAGGAATTCCTTTGGAATTTTTATGAAAACAAAAAAAAAAAGTTGTGAAAAGTCATTAAAATATATTTTATGGATTTTCCTTGGGGACTTAACGTTTTTTTTCTTTTCTTCAATTTCAAGAGATCTTAAGCCGCCTTGACTAATGTGTTAAAATTACTATAAAATTAAACATTATTTTTTTAAGTTCTTTAGGAATTTTATCGTTAATAATGGGTTATAATGAATGTACTTGATTGTTAAATTATATTCATTAAGAATATTTTATTGCCATTTTTTATATTATAATCGTTTAGAATATATAATTAAATTTCTTATCAGGGGCTTTCGATTTCGGTAATAGATAAAAAAGAAAGTGATTCAAAATCCTAAGGCGCTAGTTTAAAAAATGGATTTCAGTTAACAAATTCTTTTATATTATAACAATTTTTTTGACACTATACTAAAGTAAAGAACTATTACATCTAATATTCTTAACTGGTGTAGGGTATAATTTTCATTACAAACCCAGCAAAAACTGCATAATGGCTTTCAATTGTAATCGCTTACCTAACAACATACTTTTCAATGACTACTTTATATAACCTGGATTACATAATAAGGTCTTGCTAATAATGTGTTATATAAAAACTTTCTACTTCATAAGTCATCTTGACAGTGAAAATACAGATGCTGTATACCTTTATTCATGTGATTTACAATGACTACTTTTTCTAATTACTTGTAATCATTTGTGGTAAGTACTTGCCACTAATGACATCACCGTGTTAAAAAAAAATACTTAAAATGCTATTCTGTAAGTAAATTTCAACATTTTAACTTCTTACATGGTAATGAAAGTTTTTACTGGGAAAATAATGTATCGATTTCAACTATTTTGAATAGGCTTCTATGAAAAATATTTTGAAAATTAAAGCCTATACCTTGAGCTCAAGGTATACATGGTCAAACGGACAACAAACATCAATACAACCTATCATTGATCCAGCACGCCTGAACCCAACGCACATACAATTTCAGACAATAATCCCAAATTATTATTCATGTTTTCTATTATGATTATGATAAACTGACTAAAGTTATTATAATATTGTTACTAGGTAAACATATTATGATAATGATTCCTATTAATGATAATGTATTATTAAACAGACAAAATTCCAAATAGCTATTAGAAGTTTAAACATTTTTAGGAGAGAAACGAATATTGAGAGTAAGGTTAATTATAGAATGGGTTGTAGGGTCATTCAATGTTTGACCATTTTTGCTATATTGGCATTTTGCAGCAAGTTATGAGCCTTACAATCATTTACTGAGCGGTACCTTATATGCAAGGTCAATTATGGTCTGATCCGGATCCTGACGTTTCTTGGTAACTTCGTGGGCCTATATTACTCATTTTTGATACCAAACAAACGGCTTCAACTAAAAATATAATTTCAGCTCTTTAGGTTGTCCCGTTTGAAATCCATTGTGTTTTCTAGGCAGACAGACAGACAGACATGCATTTCTCGTCTTAGAATCTAAATAATGTCAATATTTTGATGGGTATAAAAAATATAGAATATTAATGAAATATTGGTTTGGTTTAAAAGTAGCAATTGATTATAATTTCTATAGATCCATTGATCTATTACGATATTTCTTTTTTATTTTACATCAGAAAATGCTGAATAATGGAACCTATTCAGCATTTCAATTCGAATCGAATCCATTTGGCAACTTTAACATTTCGCATTTCGGTTCGACTCTCCGTCACATAAACTTACAAAAAAGTAGGTACGATCGTAACGCAGAATACACACATTCCTAAAGCATTGAAACGAAATGGAATTGCTTCTTCTTTTTCTTACGATTCAGTTTTTTGTTGAAATACCTTTTTTCGATCGTTACGTAACTGAATGCGTAAACGTAATCGAAATGCAGAATAGGGGTGAATAATCAAATTAATTTTATTAAGATAGTTATGCGAAAATCCACAAAATATTTTTTTCCAATTATAGAAATAATCGAAACAATTAACATAAATAATTAAACTAAGATTTAAAATGTATTAATACATTAATTGAATAAATTAAATATTTACTTAAGTTTTTAATGAATAAAAAATTTGTTAAAGCATTTTTTAAAAATCAATTAAGACGATGATTGAAACAATTGAAGTATTAATTAAATGCTCACAATGTTAAATTATAAAACCACACTCTCAAAATTATTTATTTGTTGTCACATTTCAACAAATGTAGGGATTTATAAATTTTCAAACTGTCGTATACTTTAACTTCTTATGCCCAAAATATTATTAACTATTTGAGAATTATAAACATTTTTTTGCTAAATAATAAAGTTTGATAGATTCATAAATTAAACATACATTTTTGAAAAAAAATTGATATTGCTCAAAAAAAATCTGAGACTAACTAATGTATTACAAATTTTTCATTCTTTGTATAGTTGTTAGATCTCTTTAACCATGATCATTTGCTGTCATATTGTCTAAAATTGCATCGATAATCTTTGAAACTAATCAATTCGTTATTCTTAAATTTAAATCAAATTTGTAAAAATGGCATGCGTTTGACCCACATTATGACAGGAAATAATTAGATGTTTTTATAATTAATAAAAAGTAACGTATTTTAACTTCATAATTATTTTTTCAAGCATAAAGAAGAATTACAAAAACAACATATAATATCTATGTACATAATAATGATGATCCTTAGCAGAAGTTTGCACATGCGCACAATACAAAGATATTGAGCATACAAAATCGCGGTTCAGTTCTGCTTCATTCGCTACATTTACTCAGTAGTAAGTAATATGCGGGTGTATTAAGCATGTCGCTCACGTGTGGAATAAGAAAGAAAAAGAAACATTCTCGATAGTTCTGGGTTTTGAATTAGTTAAGTAAATGACATTCCCATTAGTTCTGAGATTTGAATCTGAAAATTGACTTCACTATTGATTTCACCTTCGATTATATCATATATGTATTACTTAAAGGAAATATTCGAAGTCACAAAAAAAATTAATTTAAACTGCATTCTTAAGCTTATAAAATCCTTCCTTTTAAAACTGCAGGGTTTTATTTCAACCAATATTTACAACAGTATGTTGTAAATAAATGGAGTTTGCATAAAACGCGTACCCTCCAACTTTACGACTACAATGATTATTTGTATTATTATTGTTGTTGTTGATAAACAACATTTACAACAATACAACTTAAGGAAAAACAAAATATCACGTGTATCGAAAACAACAATAAGGAAAAAGAAAAACATACTTTATAAACAAATACGATAATTATTTAAATTTTTAATTTTCTTTTGTTTTTAACAAAAATAATATAAAAATACAACCAACTAACCATATGAAAAATACAAACATTGCTGCAATAAGAACTACAATAAGCCTACCACAAAAATACATACACACTATGTATTTATATCTACAACATAATGAACCATGCAACATTATGCTTGTGCAACACTGCAATGAATACGAATATAATCAATAAAATAGAAAGAAAACAAAGAAACAGATTATAACAACAAAAACAAACAGGAAGAGGACGTTTTGAATAAATGATGATAATTATGATCACTATTCATAATTATGATCATAACAAACTATGTTGCAGTTGGTTTCTTCTTTTTAAGGGGGGGACAGAGGAGTGTTGCACGTATTCACTTTAGCTTTAGGGTAAGAAAAGTAAACAACTGTTTTTCCTTACAGTTGAGTTTTTTGTGAGTATCAATTGTTACAAGTGTTTCAATTGCTAAGATTATTTGTAATTGGAAGAATTAGTTCAATGTGTTCGAAATGCCTTTTAGTTGATATAAGGACTAAATCAGAAAAAAAACTTATGAAAACTATTCTAGTCAAAGCATATCCTTGGTCCAAAAAATCGTAAAATTTTTGATCACTTCAGCTTTCAAATTTTCAATATTTCGATGTGTTACAAACAAAATGACAAACTCAATATACCCCCCATCTCTTTTGATGATGGGAATAAAAATCATTAATTTATAGTAAAAATCGACTCCGAGAATAAAGTTTTATATATCTTACAGCATAGAGTTGCTTTATGTTTCTGGAACTAGTGGAATTCAAGCAAAAAAGTCTATTGTGGACAACGAAAGGCAAATTCTAAATAATAACGACTCGTTGCCGAAATCACAACGATGCACTGACGAAATCATAACAATGCATTGCCGAAAAACTAAAAAGCTTAAAGAAATTGACATCTTTGCATTGTCAAAATCATAACAGGGTGTTATTTAAATTATATACACATTCGTTGTCAAAATGCTAACAAACGTGGTAAGCTACTATTTAACAACGAACTTAATTAATTTTGGTTCTTTTCTTTTCGTTTCCTTCTCATAGACTAGACAGTAGATCACAGACTAGTCTATAAAATAGTGAAATGAATAACATGAAAACATGGACCAGTTATGCTATACGCACAATTGGGACGAATGACGAATTTTTCGGAACGAATTTTCGTCGTCAGATATAGAACACACTAAAGTATATGAAAATACGCACAATCAGTGCGTATGACGAAATTCGTCGTACGTAACGAACTGTGCGATAGGTTTATTTCTATTTCTTACGCAGACGAATGACAAATTCATTGGGGAAAATTTTTTTAAGACCAATCTTGGAAGCCCGTATTTTCTGAAAATTGGCGGTTTTGAGTACAACTAATGACAATACAATATTATATTCGAATATTCGAGATTATATTAGAAAATTCGAAGTTATGTTCGAAAAAATTTTTATGGTCTTAAAATAATCTCTGCGTTATAAAAACTATAAATAAAATTTTCGAAAATTCGGTCTTAAGTTCGAAAAATTGTTAAAGCCATTAAAACCAGTTCTGGTGGCCCGAATTGTCTGAAATTTGGCAGTTTGGACAACACTTAATGACACTACAATGCTATGTTAGAATATTTAAAATTAAGTTCGAAAATTCGAAGTAATGTTCGAAAAAATTTTGAAGCTGTTAAAATAATCTCAAAATTGGAGATATTCACAAAAATATAATTTTAGTTCTATTCGAGGTCAATTTCTTACATTTTCTAATTTCGAAATAATGTTCGAATAAATTTAAAGCTATCTCAAAATCGTGGAGATTCACAAAAATATAATTTTTGTTCCTTTTGCTTACTTTTTCCAAATTCAAACAAACAAATTTTGAAACGAATTCGCAGTACGAATAATTTGATTGTGTTCCATTCGACGAATTTACGCAACAAATTTTTTTTTTCGACTAGTTAGTCGTGCTTTACGAAATTCGTCGTTAGTCCCAATTGTGCGTAGAGCCTAGAATGGTCTTTAGACTTGACTATACACTAATCAATAGGCTAAATCACATATTAAGCAAAAGAATAAACCATAGACTAGTACATATACCAGTCAATAGTCCATATCCTAGGAAATAGAAAAGCATATTTAGACTACACCACAGCCTATGTATTAGTCAAACGATTGATCAAAAAACTAGATCATGAAATAGTTTATGAGCTAGTCTATGGTCTAGTGCAGCCTATATTAGTCTAAGGACGAGTAGTCAGTAGACAAGTCCATAGACTAGACCCCTATCCCGTCCATATACTAATCGAAAAATCAGACCCTAGGCTAGTTACTAACGAAACCATAGACTACTCAATATACTAGAGCAGCAAGAAAAACCTTTAGATTCAGGCGTGGATCTACGGGGGATTGATAAAGGGAAAATTGAGACTATTTAATTATAAAGTTCATGAAGGTCATCAACACTATTATAGAACCTGGTTTTACAGCTTTTTGCCGAGATACGATAGGCTTCGTCTTCGGTGCCATAGAAAATAATGTGCAAATTTGTATTAGATTATATCCAAGGTTTAGAAGCCCTATTCGGGGATTTAGTTGTATGGGGACTAGGTGAAATAATGAATCGATCTTAACGAATTTCAATAGATTTCGTCCCTGGTACAAAAATGTACCAAATTTCGTTGAATTATTTTCAAAATTAATTACATTATTTATTAATTACAAGGTTTAAATGGACGGACTCAGAAAATAATTCTAAGCCGATTCGTATACTTTAATACTATTTTGCCTTACAAATATCAGCACAAGCTCAATATGCCCTCTCCACTAAAGTGGTGTAGGTTATAGAAACAAAATTTCCCCCCCAAACGCTCGAGCTGGAACCGCGGCTGATAGACTAGTTATAAGACTAGACCTTAGACTAGTCAAAAGACTTTTCTTCTAAGTTATTAGAAATCAGTGAAAGTATTAATAAATTAAAATTTTCCAGCAAATTTTTACTTTCCTTTTTTCATGTTAGAAAGTGTTACATTTACAAATTGAAAAAAAATCTATAAATCATAAATTTTCCTTGATTCTCTTTAGCAAAATATTCCATTGTCTATAATAATTATAATTCAATTGAATTTTAAATAGAAAATCTGACATTTATTGCCAAACAATATAGGTTTGTTAAATTTTTTTTTTTTTTAAATTTGTCATTATTTAAATTTCTATTACTTTGTCCTACCGCAACTCCTGCTGTTAGGCACTTTTAAAAAGTTTTTCAATATTTATTTTCATTTTATTTTTTTTTTTTGTTCTTGGGTAATTTTCTTAATAAAATTTTCCAATTGTTAAATGTAAAATTGTTCTCTGTCTGTTTTTGAATGTTTAATGTTTGGTTTTTCCTTGGGACCTTTTGAAAGTATGTACTTTTTTTGTTTTTGTTAAAATTTTCTTGGCACTTTGTTAATTTTAAACAGATGGATTTTGTAGCGCAAAAAAAATTTGAACTACAAGAGTTAATTACTTTTCAAAATACTTTAAAAAGAAAGTGTCAGTAGTGGTGGCATGATTATAAAATGGGCGGGCAACAATTTGCATGTTTTTGCTTTTTTGCCTTTTAAGTGCCAATAGGTATGTTTTCAATTAGAATTTTCAGTTCAGTTGTTACTTTTTCAAATGACAAATGAAAAAGTTTTAATTTGAGGATAAAAGAATTGTGAAAATAGATTTAAGCATTTGGTAGTTTGTGAAAAATATTATTAAATATTAAACTTTTAACGAAAACTACAAAGTCTCAAAATATAAAAGCTGTGATACACAGTTGTCAGATCTTACAACGTTGTCAGTAAAATGTGCAAAAAATTTAATTTGTTGTCAGAAAAAGTATTTTCTGACAATGTTCTTTTGTTGTCAGAAAAAGTATTACTGACAATGTTGCACTACAAAGTTTATAAGTTGACACCGTTGTAAGACACTTTCTGCTCATATTAAGGAGTGAGATCGAAAAATTCTTAAGATACATATATGTTTATAAAAAAGAAACCACTAAACTTACAGCATTATTTTTTTTATTTGATTCAAATTATTATTACAATTTACAAAAAAAAAATATTTTTATAGTTTTAATCACTAGTGATGAAACCCTTCCATTAACGTTTTTATAGTGCTTTCTGTCACTTTGCTCGAACATGTAGTCCATCTCCGTTTAAAATCTACCACACTTTTGGACACCTTTTTTGTACTCTTCAATTCTCTTTTAACAAGAGCACAATATCTCTCCACTGGCCTTAGCTCCGGGCAGTTTGGAGGATTTGCCTCTCTTGGTACAAATACCACATTATTGTTCTTGTACCACTCAAGGGCTTGTTTACCATAGTGACAGGATGCCAAGTCAGGCCAAAAATAAGTGGACACATTATGAAGTCTTATGAATGGAAGCAACCTTTTTGTAAACATTCCTTGATGTAAATTTCGGTATTTATAGAGCCCGTTGTAACAAATGATTGGCTTCTTTTGCCGCAACTGCATATTGCTTGCCATACCAAGAACTTTCTGGGAAATTTTGTCTGCTTTTGGGTCCTAAACTTTTCTTCAACATTCCCTCGAGCATCAGCAACATAAAACTTTTGACCTGGAAGTTGCGAAAAATCTGCTAGAACATACGTTTCGTCATCCATTATGCAGCAAGAATATTTTTTTATAAAACTTGACATCAATTTCCGTGCTCTGTTTTTGGCCTCTAAATTTTTAGCAGCGTTCCTGTCAGGAACTTTTTGAGCCTTGTATGTTTTTAAACCTGCATTAGCTTTAACTTTTCGTACCAAATAGTCCGAGCACTGAGCTAACCGAGCTGCTTTCCTACCGGATGTGTTGGGAGCTCTTTTGAAAATGCGTTCTATTTTTTGGCTTTAGAAACATCATGTGGACCATTCCTTCTACCTGAACCAGGTTTTCTATCAACTGACAAGTTCTCCCGGTACTGTTTAATAACATTGGAAACAGTTTGACGGCAGACCTTTGTATGCTTGGCCAACTTTTTGTAAGACCAAGTTGGGTTTAGTTGAAAATTTTTAATAATTTCAGTACGCACTTTTTTCTGGTCACTCATTTTAATCAGATTAACAAAAAAATTAATATAATTGACATTACACATAATAACTGACATGTTTTTCAAAGGTAACTTGATCAAAAAAAAAAAATCAAATAATACTTTGGTTGAAAAATGTAATGAAAAACGTGTGTTAAGAATTTTTCGATCTCACTCCTTACTGCCAACGTTGTAGGATCTAATAACCGTAAGATCTAACAACAAGAGTATTTTAAATCCTTCGTTCGTGGTAACGCTTTCTAGCAAAATTTCTATCTTCAACTGTTTTTAAAATAGATATCAATCAATACATTTCAATTTTTTATTACTTTCGACAAATTTATGTTTATTTACAATAAAATTTTATGTGGAAATTTCAAATATTTTTTTAAGAAATTTGTGAAAAATATTTAAATAAGTATGACAAAATGCATAACGGAAGAAATTTTAATAAAACTATTTTATTATCTAAATATTTTTGTCAATAAATATTTCAAAGTTTCCAATTTTAATACAAAAATTTTATGATTTTTAAGAAACATTTAAAACAAAACCCTCAAAAATAAATAATTCATAAAATGCATATAAAAAATTCTATTTAAAAAATATGAATTTATAATTAAGTCATATACAAACAAAGAAACAATCAATAAACAAATTCACCTGCAACATATATGTATGCTGTCACATTTCCGGATGAATATTAGAAAATTTATTCAAATAATAGTTTTTCATATATATTTTTTTGTTTAATACAAAACCAAACATGTGTATCTAAATGGTTAAGTTCTAATTCATATGCAACCAAAGTTAAAAGGTCGTCTGTAGGGACTGAACTTGGAACATTTGTAGAGTATTTACACGGTCTGTACACGAATATAATTCTAACAGGGGGAGCAGAGCAAAAGGTTAAAATAATAAACAATTTTTTTCTTTTCAATTGATTGAATATTTTGTAATGGCACAAAAAAATATGTTTTTATTATCTTAAAGTTAAATTTAAATTTGTTTATGTATTTAAATTTCCAATGATCGAAAAAAGTAAATAAACAAATTACTTGCACAATTGGAATTTTTAGAACAGGAAATTTTATTTATTGAAAAATATAGTATTGATTTTAAGAAAAACACTGATGTGTTGATGTAAAGATCAGTCATAAGAATATTACTCAGGAATTTTTGAAATTTATTTAAACTTTGAAAAGTTTAACAAAAACATTTAATATAATTTTATCTTCAAGTTTTGAGAAAGAGAAATTAATATTGTATATGTATAAAAGAAGAACTATATCAAAATAAGTCTATGGGGGCTAGGCGTAATATCTAATAGCCAGGGCAAGGATTTTCATGCACTAAAAAATTAAAAATATGCTCTTATAATATGCACTATAAAATGGGAAAATATGCACTAAAAATATGCACCAAAAATATTTCCTTGTGATATTTAGATCTTAAGTTTTTGACAACAAATATACAGGTTTTTAAGAACTGTTTTATGTACTATAATACCACTTTAACGGAACCACCTTCTCGAGAAAGACAAATATAAAGACTAAGAAACAACATTAAATAGTACACAATTATTTTCTAAAAGTCGAAAGCTTGATAGCAATTCTAATAAAATTAGGAACAAAATTTCATCAAGTTATCTTTTTATATAGACACACAGATGGACATATTCAGAAATTGATGCTGAACCAATACTTTAAGGACCAAGGTTTGGGCTTATTATCAGCACAAAATCAAAATACCTTCCGCACTATTGTGGCTTTTGCAAAAATATGAAATACAGAGAAAACTAAACAATTTGTTTTAGAAAAATTAAAAAAATATGCAAAATATGCTATAAAATGTTGAAAATATGCAAAATATATGCAACCTAAAGCAAAATATGCTATTTATATATTTATAACAAAATATGCCTAAATATGCAATAACAAATCGATTTTGTAGCAAATTATTTGTTTCGAAAAGAAAACATGTTAAAAGTTATTTTGACTTACTGACTAAAAACATGCATTTGCATAGAAATCTTTGCCCTGCTAATAGCCATGGCAAAAACAGTTTAAAAGGTTATACCCAGCAAAAAAAGAAATATCAAAGAAGCAAAAGAAGTTGAATTTACTCCAAGGAAGTACTGAAAAAGAAGTGATGATTTTAACACAGACTTGTTATAGGTTTAATTCAAATAATATTCAGTACAAATATTTCCTTTTATTTTTGCTGGGTAAATAAGCAGGACAGAATCTGCGTCGATTTAGCTATGTCCGTCCGCCTGTTCATCTGTGTGTCCATCTAAACCTTGTGCACAAACTACACAACGCAATTTTCAAGATAATTTTATTAAATTTGGCAAGCTTATTGCAAATGGTTAAAATCGGTCCATTATTTCGTCTAGCCCCCATACAATCGTACCACACGAGTAGGTCTTTTGAGCTCATAATTATGTTAAATGTTGCAGTATCTTAACAAAAATCGTCGAAACTTATAAAATTCTTAATAATACTGATGATCTTCGTAATGATCGGGTCTCATTTGGCCCTAGCCCCCTTTACAAACTCCCCTTCATAAAATAAACTGAAGGTCAAAATTCACTTTAGAAATCAGAATTCCAACAATAGAAGACTAGCCTATGTGACCAATCGATTCCAAAATACACTGACAGAACTTAAACTATTAGGAGTGTTAGTTTTCTTCGATGACTCTTTGTACTCTTTTCAACGCTGAAATTTGCACCATCGACACGTTTTGCAACCAGTATCCTATCCTTGAATGCGATAAGTTCAAAATATACAAAACTATGTCGAATAATCGGACTTCAAGTCGTCCACTTACTGTAATAGTTATTCAGATGCAGAAAAAGTGTTAGCACACCTTCCACGCTCTACAATATTGCAGACTGAGATATTTTGGAATAAGGAACGTCTCAAAGAAGTGTCACCAACAAATCTAGATGAGCCGTATGGTCTTCTTTTTGGTATTATCTGTCAGCATATGATTATCAATTTTTATGATAAACTTTAACGGAAATGCGCACTGGAGAGTTAAGCTTCACGTGGATCCTATGGGTGCCGTTGTATTATCTGTAAAAAAATGTAGTAAAAGAGAGAAACAAGTGGAAATACTCATCCTCATTTTGGCAGCTTCTACAGAAGTCATTATATGGTTGAATGATTACCAAAATTGCAATGACCAGTTATAAAAGTGTACTTCTTCTAAGACCTACTAGATAGAATGTTCTGTGAAGCAGAACAAAGGGTGCCACAGCATCCTTGCGATTGAGTAATTATGCTCTTGAGACTTGAAGTCTTGAACAGAACTACAATATGTGTGGAATACCTAATGGCCGATAGTGGGACACCATAGAACTGGTTTTAGATTTTTGTCAAAATATAAGCAATATTGATGCCGATTGTTTCCCAGTGTCCTTTGAAACTAGCATTGGTAATCCTGATTTCATTAATATACACCCGGCATTGTTGGACAAGTCTTGATCTATAATATAGACCGATCAGGGATTTAATATCGACTTGATTATCAATATAGATTATGATATCTCTGTTAGATAGTACGTAATTATAATTAAAATTACAATTATTTTCGAACGTAAAATTAATTGATTAACATTGTAGCCCAAAAAATTTTATAAAGCATGATTGCTGCCGATTTCTTTTTTATTCGATCTTAAGACATTTTCAATCTCCAAACATAGAATTTTTACTGTTTCCAGTTTTGAAGTATCTATTGAAACTAACATAGTTGCAATATTTCGTTATTATTGAACACGTGCCAATGGAAACATATAAAATAACTCTTCCGTAGCAAATTAACCTGTCAACAGCAAATACTCATCATAATAATTTTTATTCGAAAAAAAAAACTGCGCAGACGTAACATTTACTAACAACCCTGTCTCCTAGACACACGATAAAATAAAGATCTATTTTTAGCCGGCTAAGTAAAATATAAGAGGGCGTCTAGTGGCAATAGAGTATGGGGGGTTAGGGTTCCATTATGTTTTGAAACAATAGTTTAGTGTCTACAGATTTATGACACGCACCGTGTAGACAAAAGTAATAAAAACAAATGTAAAACAACACATAGATAGGAGTTAGGAGTACTCCACTTAGAAAAGAAACTAAGTAAGACACTTTGGGGATGTTGTAAGTAAGTAATTTAAAGCAGTGATTGGTATAAAGAGAACTTAAAAAACAAACGACATCATATATGAATCTTTAACAACTAAAAAATTGGGTTTAGTTTTATGTAAAAAAAATTTCTCACTTAAACATATAAATCGTGTTTTGACTCCTGCGGTTCCCTGGTGGCTGTGAGAGCCGATCATTGTTTTCAAACAAAAGTACAAGGTAAAGTTGCACTCTGTATAATTTTTAGATTTTTTTTAATTTTCTATATTCTCTTAATTTTATGGTTGAGGAGTATCTTTTCTTCTTGTTCTTGTTTGGCACAGACACAATCATTTTCAAGATCATTTCATAGACTACAACACAGATGTGTACAATAACTACAACAACAATAACAATATATTTAATGTTTTTTAAAAGTGTTGCACTTTAATACATGCTAAAAGTACTAGAATTAAATGAATAAATAAGTATGTATTTTATGTGGCAATGAGTGAATGACTGAATCTGTTTGTTCTACTTGTTATCTTTATATTTTTTAAGTACTTGCACTTGCACTTTTTTCCAAAACGACAAGACAACTGAAGACTATCAAATTTTTATATACTTTTTTTGGAACACAGAAACAGAGTTCTTTTGTTTTATAAAAAAATCGACCCTGGTTTTTTTTTAAATTACAAAATGTATTTTTTACTTTGTATTTCTACTTGCATTCATTCACTGTTTTCAAAATTTCATTCTTAATGGTTGATATTTTCTGTTTTAAAATAAAACATTTATAGAAGCTTGAACGTCGAGTTATTTGCAGTTAAAGTTTCATATTTATTGATCTGTAAAATGTATAAAAATCATTTTTTATATCTTTAACTGAAACTAAAACTTTTATAGTTAAAATTATTTAAACTGTTAACAAAAGTAATATTGTTTACTTTACATATAAATGGCCAGATGTGTTGTCTATGGTCTGGTCATAAATATCAGCAAAGGACTGTATCAGGAAAAAACTTGTACTGCCCAGCAAAAACTTTTATTAACATGTTAGGGGTTAAAATTCTAAAATTTTCCTACACAATAGCATTTTAAGTCATTATTTTAACACAGTGATGTCATTGGTACCCAGTACTTGCCACAAAGGCTACAAGTAATTAAAAAAGGTAGTCGTTTTAAATTGTGTGAAAAATGCTTACAGATCTAAAGCTAAAGTATTTATATAACACATTATAGATAAGACCTTATTAGACTACTTCTATATAATCCAGATGATATGTAGTAATTATTGAAAAGAATGTTGTTAGGTAAGTAATTACAATTAAAAGTCATTATTTAGTTTTTTTTCGGGCTGATTCTTAAGTTTGAAATGTATCCGCCTTTTTCGGAAATCTTTTTATTAAAAATTTTATATTTGATTCCCTTAGATTTTTTAACGAATTGGCCCACTTACGATCACTGAACTTTAATACCGCCCATGGAGCATTTGAGGAGTCCATTCTTGTCCATACATATTTCAAAATTTTATTCTAATCTAATTATTTTTTTAAAAAAGATTCATTCTGCTCCACATGGACTGTTTAATAGCTTTTTTTAAATAGTACACTGAAAAAAATTCATGTATATTTTTTAGATAGTACACTGAAAAAAAATCCATGTATATACAAAAATGTCGTACATTGTACGAATGAGCATGAATTATTTTCAGTGTATGAAGATCCATATTGGATTTTTTTATGTTAAAATTATTTTTCCATGATCTCTTTCTCTAGATTTTATTAAATCTGATCATGTTATGTGAAGCTTTTGAATTCAATTCCGACAATTATTAGAAATTATGACAACCCCCATAGACTAGTCTATTGGAGTATAGTCTGATTTATAATCGGATATATACTATTTGCCACAGACTACTCTATTGTCTCGAGTATATGTTCTTGAGGTGTGGTCCATCGGCTTTAGTCTTATAAGTTATACTATCATCTCGAATATAACATGACTGCCTATAGTATCAACAAAATCAATAGGTTATGGTTTTTGCTTACCAAACAATTCTGATCAGTGATGGCAAATATCAGGACATATATAACCATAGCCTTCACATAAGGTCTATTTCAGAAACTATCAAAATTGTATAAAACAACCTTCATAACAGTTTTACAAGAACCAAGCACATATGCACTTTTTTTTCATAAATAAATTTTTGATTTACATCAAATTTTATACAAAAACTATATAAAAACCCGCACTAGTGTCCCAGATAAAAATCAGATAAAAAAATAATAAATTGCCATAATAATAATAACAAAAAATGTGAGAAACTTTTAAACTTAAACAAACATAAATGTATGAATGCATTAAACAACTACACAAATTCACATAAAACCCACTAATAACATAAAAAAATCATGTAAAACATAAAAAAAATAAAAATAAAAAATGATTAGATATCATTACCAGGTGTTTAATCCATAATGATAAAAACTTCAAAAAGAATCTTCAAGCTAAAAATGCCGCAAAGAAAAAATTATTAAATTATAATAAAAAACTAAAAAAAATAAACTTCCCTCTTTCCATCAAAATTTTCAAATAAAAATAATAATTTAGAAAAGTGAAAAATAAGGATTTCAAAAAACATTTCAGAAAATCCTCTATAAAGGTAAACAACATAAATCTGATTAGAAATTCTAAGCCAGTCTTATTTGGAAAAAATCTCCATATTATAGTAATGACCAACATACAAATTGCTTAAAGAACCCTTGACTTTAAATCAAGGTAAATAATAAAGGAGGTGGTTTTTATAGTCGTATATAAAAACGAAAAGAAAATGGTCACTATAAGGTAATAATAATGTAAACAAACCGCAACAACAACGACAGCTACAAAAAAGGTCAACTCTTGGATTAATATGCTGTTGGCAACTTGGAAATTCAGGTAACAAACCCAGCAGCAGCAACAACAACTATAAAGAAATCGAGGGAAAAACTGTGTTTTGTTTTGAAAACAAAAATAATTCCTACTGGAAAAACTCTTACTTATTTACTTACATACATACGTACTTACTTAAGGCATGTAATGAGCAGAGCAGAGCTAAGTGGAACGGCGGCATTGGTTTAGAATTCATCTAAAGTGTGGGTGCAATATGTTCAACAGGCTTTTCAATAAGGATGGATGGACAGACGGACGGTTGTTTGAATGGACGGACAGATAGTTGTAGTAGGTTAAACAACAAATGAGTAAGAAGAGTTTAAACCGTGAATGAAAGAGAAAGAATTATATGTTTATAAATCTCTGTTTATAAATATGCTCTACACTAGGGGAAATTCGATTAGAGGCAATGGATTTATATATTCATTTATTATAAGTATGTTATGAAAGTGATAATAACAACAGATTCCAACAAAAAAAAATTAAATATTTACGCATGAACATTTTCTCACAAATACCAGAGAGATTTTTTGTGAATATTGGAAAATTCCCAATCTATCTTATCTTATATAAAGATATCGGTTACTAATGGTCCAAACTCTTGAAAACTTCTTGAAAAACCTACATATTTAGGAAATGACTTTGTGAATGTTGGGAAATTTCTAATCTATCTAACGTTACTTATCGCCCAAACTCATATAAACTTACAGGAAAACCGTCATAGATAGAAAATGATCAAAGGTGACCATATAAGGTGACTTAGGTCAGTTATAAATGAGTGTATTACAACCAGATACCAGTCTGACAAGATTTTTTTTACCAACATCTATCTATATATACACGACTTGAGATTTTCATTTATAACAGTTTATTGCATTTAATAATGTAACTACCCACCACTTCATAGTCGACCTAAACTTCTTAGATCAGCAACTAAGTCTCTCTTTTTGACATTTTTTAAACAATTTCAGGCTTCCGGTAAGTAAATGGTTAGAGTTCTAGTCTGGTAGACCGTAGAGTTTGAGTTTGACAATTATATCTACCATTGTAACATCTTCTTTTAAAGAGTCCATTACTCCAACGAAGTTAGATAGAGAAGAATTCTAAAGGAATTTATTTTTTGTTTAAGAAAATTCTCTCCGCAAAACATCTTTAGTTTCTTTTATAAATATTTGTAAATATATCCTTGTTCTATAAAAACTGTACCATGAACTCTATGTTCATGACCACGGTGAACCTTCTCGCAAGTTCGATATTCCAAAATAAAGACATACAATTTATTTATTGCGGGGGTACAGGTCCATAGTAAACTATGTCCAACTTAAATGAGTTCACTGACATATCAATACCACAGACTATTCAATAAACAAGACCATAAACCAGTTTAAAAACTACACCAAAGACTTGTCAATATATTAGACAATAGACCACTACACCATAGCCTAGTCAATGAACTACGAACTGTTCTGAACTGTGTACTACACCATAGACTAGTCAATAGATTAGACCATAGACTAATCAATATACATTACCATAAACTAGTCAATAGATTATACCATTGATAACTCAAATGTCTAGACCATAGACTAAGCAAAAGACTATACCATAGAATAGTCTATATACTACACCATAGACTAGTCAATAGATTATAACATATACTAACCAGTAGACTATGTCATAGACTAGTCATTATACTAGTTGATAAATAAAAGAAAATTTAAGATAGTTATTGTAAAAGTCTGCAGAAAAGTCCATAGAGTAATCCATGTCCAGCCTAAAGGGATCCATAGACTAGTCGATTGATTAGAACATAGACTACCTCAAAGACAAGTCATTGAACTAGTTCAATAAACTAGTCGAATGATTAGAACATAGACTTGTCAAAAGACTAGCACATAGTCTAGTCATTCATAGACTAGTTCATTGACTTGTCATTAAACTAGTTCACAGACCAGTCAGTTTATTAATCAATAGATTAGACCATATACTTGTCAATAGACTACCTATGAAGCTAGTCATTCATAGATTAGTACACTGACTAGCTCATATTTATATATATGAGCATAGACATAGTCTATGCTCAAGTCAAAGTCCATCCATTACTTTTAAATATAATTAAAATTAAACAAAATTTTAAAAATTGTGCCCCTTTTTCACATTTCCCGCACTATATGCAACACTACACTTACGCACTTTTTAAAACAATACGCATTAATTGTATTCACTCAATAGACTTTTCGAGTCTAACAATGTATAAGTGCGAGTAAAATGTATTGTACGCAAGTGGGTATTTGCACCAAATGTATGGAAATAATAGATGGATAGATGTCCGTCTGTCTGTATGTATGTTGAGGATGGTTAAAAAAGAATCTATCTACAAGAACTCCACCGAAGAGAAAAACAATCAAAACAACAACTACAAACACATACTAACACAGATTTAAAGCAACAACTAATAAACAAACATACAGGCTACACGCACATTATAAATTGTGAAAAGAAAAAATACACACAGATACACTGCACATAAGTAGGCAAAAAGAGGCATACAAATTAAAATATAAACATACACAGATACTAACTAATACAAAAACAATCTATAAAACATACATATATACATATTAATTTAAAGAAGAAGCGTCTTCTTTGATTGTTTTTGTTATTTTTATTGTTTTTATGTTGAGCTGTTGTTGTTACTGCTGCTGGTGTTGTATGTAGTGTTGTTGTTCAATAAGCATGTTGCACATGAGTTGTGGGTAGAAGTTTTAGAATATTTTTTTGTATTCCGTCTCGAGATGTCAATGCAACAAGACGCATAACGGATTTTTTGTAAAATAAAATTGAAAATAAACAAAAACATCAACTATTAATTGAATTGAATAATACGTTACTTTTAAATTTCAAAAACGCGCCAAATTATATGATTTTAAATAAAAAAAAAGAAATTAAAGAAATGAAATATATTTTTAAACTATTAAACAAATATTAACAAAATTATAAATAAATTTTCAAAATTGTGTTAAAAACGTGCCTTAAATAGAAATTTTAAACATATCCGCCTATTAATAACAACCAATTAGTGTTATTACAACAATTATAAACAAACAAAAATATTATTGGTGAAAGTTAAGCCCCCCCAAAATATTATTATTAATAATATTTATATTGTTCAATTTGTTTTAATTAATAATTTCTAAACAATCATTAAAATACCAACAGCCAACATGTTTAAACCAATACTAATTGTATTGACTTAATTATACAAAAAAAAACATAAAAATTGAGTGAAAAAAGATAAAAAATTAACATTTATTGAAAATATTAAAAAATAATTATTTTTAAACAAATATTCATTGTTTAACTCTAAGAGGATTAAAATATTTAAATAAACAAACTTAACCAAAATGTTTGTCACAGTGGATAATGCAACAAATACATTTTTCTCAGGTAAATTAAAAAAAATTAAAGAAAATTAATTTTAAATTATTATTGACAAATACGGCAGAAATATGTGTAGTAGAAACTATTAGTCTAAGGGTTGCGGGTTAATTCTATAATTTCATAAAGATTGAAATTTCATTTTGTAGCCTAAACATTAATCTTCCGATTAATTTCTTAGAAAATGTTTTATCTATTAATGTAATTTTCAAGAGGTAGTTTTTGTTCAAAAAGTACTTTTTATTAATTATGGATTTTATGACTATAAAGTACTCTTGACATATTTTTAAAAGCTTATCAATTTTTTCTTAAAAGTTTTTGCAAATTGGCACTTTTTTTTAAAAAGTACTTTTCAAATGGTACTTTTTGTTTAATAACAAGTACAAATCGTTGATTTGTTTTTTAAGTTTATCAATTTTGTATCAGAAACTTTTTCAAAAAGTACTTTTGAAAACTGAGTATCTTAGGTACCTTCGTTAAAGTATCTTATGTACCTTCGTCAAAGTACCTTAATATTAGTGTTTTAGAATTAGTACATAAAATTAACTAAAAAGTCCCTTTTTCCATAAATAAATATTATTCCTAAAATTGAGAGATACCCATAAACTAATCATGTACTTTTTTTCTAAAAATGTAGATTTCAGAATACACATTTCCATAAATAGTACTTTTTTATCAAATTAAATAAAATTACCTTTTCAAAAAAGGCTATTTTTTTATGAAAAACACAACATTTTCAATAATAAATTTTGTAAAGGGAACTCTTTAATGTATGTTTCTAAAAACAAGATTACTCAGAGTGAAAAAGACAAAAAATAATATGTTATCAAATTGACAACGTAATGTTGTCAAACAGAACATTGCGTTATCGAAATGACAATAATAGATTGTCGAAATCACAATAATATATTACCGCAACGATATAAAATGTAATCGAAATGAAAGCAATGCGTTGTTGGAATGACCACGATGTGTTGTCAAAATGACAACACTGTATTATTTCAATTTTATGCACATTTGTTATAGAAATGTTAACAAACGTGGTAAGCTGTTGTATAAATTTTGGTACTATTCTATAGCGCTTTTTCCCTCTGTGTACTTTTTCCAAAATGATAAATTTTTGAAACAAGACGATATGTTTTTAAAATTATTCTTTTTTCTATAAAAAACATTTATTTTTCTACAATATGAAGTATTTTTTTAGGATTCGCTACCAATAGTACTTTTTTCACTAAAATTATATTTAATATAAAAGTACTATTTTCAAAAACTTCCTATTGTACCACAAACCAGTACAATTTCTAAAAAATAGCTTTTTTGTAAAAAAAATAACTTAAATATGTATTCTTAAAAAAATACCTTTGATTTTCTCGGGCTTAAAGATTTTTAAATAAAAGTTTCTTACTCTTTCTAAAAAATCTTTTTTTATTCTTACGAATTTCTATAAAAAGTACTTTTTTGTAAAAAAAATAGCACCTTTTATAAAAAACTAAAATTTTCTTAGAGGGCCTGTTTCTAAATAACACAAACTTTTTTTGATAAAAATTCCATAACTCAAGTTTTTGTAAAACTAAAACGAGTTTCATTATTTTCTTACGAATATCTAGAAAAAGTACTTTTTTGGGGGAAAAAGTTAAATAGCTGCATAAAAAGTCTTCTGTAAAAGACATATTTTCTTAAAACGTATTTTTAGTTTACAATTACAAATAGTGCTTTCTCGAGAAAAATTAAAAGTTTTGTATGCAAATAATACTTTTTGTAGAAAAAGTCCCAATACTGTAAAATACTTTTTTCATAGAAAAATAGTACTTTTTTCAAGAAAAAATATTAAAAAAATACTTTTTGTGTAAAAAGTATTTTTTTTAGAAAAACTTGATTTTTTATAAAATAAACTTGATAGATAAGAGTTTTTCCTATTTATAAGCATCGATTATGAGTTTTACACTTTTTTGCTTTTGCCAAATATTTATATTAATGGTAAAAAGTACAGAAAAAAGTACCAAACATTTGATAATTATATCAAGGGTAAAAAGTACAAAAAAATAGTACCAAACTCATTATATTTATATAATTTAGGAATTATTGCCTTTTTCACTTTTACGAAATAGAATATTCTTATTATTTGTGTTATATATGAACTTAAACAGAAAAGTATCTAAAAAAAGTACCGAATTAAAGTTACATTTGTAATTCCCTTATAAATTCTCAATGAAATTACAAATAAATTATATGTTTACATTCATTTAAGTAACTGTATTTACAACAATTTACATACTTAGTAGCAATAAAAGTACCATTAGAGTTAATAAATGCAGGAGTACTGTACTGGTAAATTGTAATTGTAACAACAACAACAACACCAACAATAATAAAATAAATGCGGTAAAGATTGAAAATAAAGAGAGGGAGAGAGCAAAAAAAATGCTTGTAAAAAAAAAGAAATGCCATAGACAACAAAATAATTTTTCAATAGTTATTTCCGCTTCTTTTTAAACAACATACATTCAAACTTTTTGGACACATTATTAACCGGAAGCTTTTATTATATTCAAATCAAGATGAACACAATAAGTATGTAAAAAATTGTAATAATAGCATTTTTAAGTTTAATTTTTTTTTTTTGAAAACAAAAGTGACGAGACATAAATCATAATAATGGAAGAGGGGGTAGAGGTAACAATTGTAATATTACAAGTATATTAACAAATTTAAATAAATGACATCATTTCATTAAAACTTTCTAAAAAGAAGAGTAAAAAATATTAATAGTTTTATTTCCTTATTAATATTTACAGATAATCCCTACTATTTTTACAATGATCCCAAATCACCGCGAACCCCAGATTCACAAAGTTCCAATAAAGGTTTTTCCATATTCAAAAGACGTAATTCCAAAGGTAGCAGTCCTCGTTTACCCATGCCCGAACAAACACGTTTAATAACATCGGCCAATTTGGATACAGCAGCCTCTTTGACATTAGGCAGCCCTAGAGCCAGTTTTGGTTTTACATATGTAAGTATTTGAGCAAAAGATTAAAGCATAATTTACTATTTAAATTGCCATAAATCATAAAATCCAGCAACAGTTGGGCTAACAACAAGTAAAACAAAACTAATAATACATAATGAACTTCCTTTCTCTCTGTTGTGTGTGTTTGTGTGTTTTTTTCTAATTTAGCAATCTTTTGAACTGCAACCATTGATGTCGCAACATCAACAGTCGGCGGCACATTTACAAACACAAATCACTGCTTCGTTACACCAAAGACGTCAACGTTCCTCCAATTCACATTCGGAAACATTTCGCGATCGTTTAGGTTCCTGTAATGAAACATCACAACACAGTTTCGAGCATGATGATGTTTTCAACACAACATCATCGCCTAGGTAAGTGCAACAATATTAAGTATTAACCCTCTCTCAATAGCCTTGATCTTTTTAAAAGGCAGCTGTTGACATTTGAATTTAGTTTTTTGTGTTTTCGTTTTTGTTGCAAAAAAACTAATCGTGTAGAAATTATTAGTATTTAAAATTATAAATTTTATTACTTTTTCATTTAAAGCAAAACTCATCATAATCAACAGCATCATACATTACCCTCAACGGGCGTAAGACGTCATTCTTTTGGCAATTGGCGTCAGGCTAGTGAACGTCATGGTTCTCATAAGAATAGTGCAGCTACTCTTACAGCCAATGATGAAGTGCCTCAAATGATGGCACCCAGACCACCAGTATTATCACCCAATAAATATAGAGGTGCTCATAGACGAAGAGGTAAGTTTTCGTTAATTTCTTTTAAACATTTTTATGTCTGGTTTTTTAGAAAAACACACACAAAACCGTTTTCTTTCATTTTGTAAAAAGTGAAAATTTTCTCATTATTTTTTTTTTATTTATTTTTGCATTGTTGTCTCTGCTTAACAAATGCAAATTATTAAACATTACATTATTAATTCCTAACCATTTTTGTATTGTCATTAGTTTTTATTTTTCTTCATCTTCTATAAATTCAATACTGTCAATGTCAAAACTACGATTAACTGTCACATTTATTTATAACAATTCAACAACAAATTGCTAATGAGATTAGTTAGACATTTTCGATTTTTTTTTCTTTGAAAATTGTTTAAGTAAAGACGAATTGTTTAAATGCTAAATAATAGTTGGTACTTTTTTAAAATTTTCTTGGTACTTTTTTGTACCAAATAACTTTATACTAATATTCTTTTAAGAAAATTACAAAAACGGTGGACTTTTTTAGTCAACATTTCTACTACGTTTTTTTCTACTACTTTTAAAGTACTTTTTTCATACTTTTAGTAGCCTAGGATTACAGGTAAACACTTATATTTTAGGGCTTAATTTTTTACCTCATATTTGATTATTAATTGAAAAACAATAATTTCATTAAATTATAGAAGGATTTTCATGTTAAAAAGTACTTTTCTTTATTTACTTTTGAAAAACTACCAACATTTGTTTAAACTAAAATAAAATAGTTTAGTATTTGAAATAAAACTTTTCATAATATAAAAAGTACTATTTGCTACCTTCTTTTTTTCAACACTTAGCACTTCTTGAAAAGTACTTTAATTAATTAAAAAAAGTAAGAATTGTAATAAAAAATCTTTCAATAAATTGTCGTAAATACTGTCATATTAAAAAAGTACTTTTATGCTTACAACTATTTTAAAAAAAGTACTTTACTTTTACAAATTGTGGCGTAAATTACTTCGATGTTATAATAAACTACAAGAATTATAAAAAGTTTTTAAAAAGGTAAAAAGTACTAATTTAAATAAAGAAGAATAAAAAGTACTTTTTTCCCCATACCTCGTACTTTTTTAAGTAATTTTCAAACAGGAAAAACTTAATTTATAATAAAGTTTAGGAATTTTCATTGATGTTTAAATTGAAGATATTAAAATCAAAATAAGCAGATAAAGAACTATCTATAACAAAAAGTACTTTTTTATGACTATTTTTTATTTTTACTATTATAAATGTTAAATGGAAATTAAAAAGATATTAAAGAGAAAATTTAAAAAAAAACTTAAATTTTTTGATTTTGGTAATTTTGTGTCCTTTTTAGGTACTTTTTGCAAAATACCTTAACAGTTTCAAACTGTAGCGGATAAATTACTTCGCATTCTTTATAAATGTTAACAATTTGAGTTTACTTTAGAAAAAAGTACTTTTTTAGGCACTTAAGCAAACCTAATAGTTTTGCAAATACAATGTTGTTAAAAAGTACTTTTATTTTGGTACTTTTTACATAAGCAAGTAATATAACTTTTATATAAGTTACCTTATATTAGTATTCTTCCAGTAGATTAGTGTCCTATTCTGTCAGACTAGAGGTGGTGATTCATTTCACACCAGAGACAAAAAGAAAAAGTACTAAATTGTTCACATTTAGTACTTTTTTGCTAACTCTAAAACTACCCACTATAGAGTGCATCTTATAGAAAATTATTACAAATAGCTAAAACAACTAAAGGAAAAATAATAAGCAAAAATTAACATAACAATAATCAACAACTATTACATGCAACATGCTGCCAACAATTGCAATATGGCAAAAAAACACATTTAAAACAGAAAACAAGACAATGTTAATAATTTCCTTTCATTTCGCATATTTTTTCCTTCGCTTTTTACTTTTTTTTGACATGATGACAATATTTTTTTTCTGAAATTCATTTGTATAAAATGTAAAAGCACAAATACGAGTAGAGTATTTAACAAAAACTGAATAACAACAAAACAACAACAATGAAAAGATAAATAAATAAACACTTGTTTAAATAATTGTATATGTTTAAATACCAAATGTGGCGCCTGTTGCTTGTTGCTACTCGTCGTAGTTTAGTTTATTTTATGAGGCAAACGTGTTGTGGCTCAACAATGAATTAAAATTATAATTTTGCAGGATTTTCAGATTTTCATCAGACAACAATGACGACGACGACATTGTGAAATAAAAGTGTTAAACAAATGTTTTTTTTAACTATTTCACTTTTGCTTGCAGCAATTAGATATTCACCTTAAGTTTTTGAAACAAAAAAAAGTAAAATCTTTAAAACAAGATAAACTAAATTATCAAACGGTCTAAAGATGTTTAATCTTTATATTTATTATGTCGCTGTGATATGTTTATAATAGTAAAAGCAGTGGAATTTTTAAATTAGTTTTGTTAAATGAATTAAAAGTAAAAAATAGTGTCAAGGGGAATTTATGGGCATTTCAAAACAACAACAACCAACAAAAACAAATCAGCTGGGAAAACCCAAGCTAGTGAACTATCCAACCAGAAGGTTTGTGCTCAAGTTTTTGCTGGTATACAGCAAACGCACCAAATCCGGTTACTTGGGACCAAGTGGGGACCTCAGGGACTTCCCGACTGTTTCAACTTCGCAAAAAATCTTTTTCGTAAACATGCGTGTTTTCTTGCGTCTACAATCAACGAGAAATCGTCACTAGATTGAAGCAAGACCCTGCTAGCTCACGGCAACAGGTTCGGAGGAAGAACATCTTTTCCGGACAAACCTTACAGCCAATACTAAACGTCTTATGGTACTTTCTTGACCCCTGATATCAGAACCCAAAACTTCAATATTCTGAGATATAAACTAAAATCCGTCGATTAAGCAATGTCCGTCTATCCGTCCGTCTGTGTGTCTGTTGAAATTAAATTTCTTAAGAACCCAGACATCTTTGGGATCTAAATCTTTTAGAATTTATTCAATTATCCTTTGGAGAAATTTTCTATTTAAAATTAGCAAAAATCAAATATGAGCAAAAATCTAAGACAATCTTTGAAAATTTCGTAAAAAGGACAATTTGCTTTAAAAGCAACCACAACATTGTTTATTGAAAAAAAAACGTATGTTGGTTAAAATGCTTCAAGTATTTTGTTTGGCGTTAATTTTTGTTTTTGTAAGATTTGAATAAAATTAAATAAATCGATTTTTTCTTAAATTTTTTCTTAAATAAATCTTTTTTTTTTTTTTTTTTTGAACACTATGGTGTAGGGTATTTAAGATACCTATTTACAACTCAAATGAGACTTTTTTGTTTAAAATAGATTTTAAACTAAATATTTATTAGTTGAAGTAATTAATTTCTTTTAAAATTTTTTGCTATATTTTTTTGCTATAAAAAAGTAACATATTTCTTTTCCGACTCAATTTTTATTAGCCTTTGGTTAAGCAAACAGAATTTCCTGGATTTTTTTATATTTCTGCTTTTACTTCCTGATTATTTTTCAAAATCATGTAAATGTAAAACCTGTGGCAAAGATTTTCTCAAGAATTTTAAGAAACAAGAAAAAAACCGAACAGAAAATAAACAATAAACTAAACTGCAACATTTTTTTACAACAAATCCAAACAATTATAACGAAAAAGCTGATGAACAGATGTTCTTAGAAAAAGAACAGATAATTTAAAGAAAAACAACAACAACATAATTTCAAAAGAACTATATAAAATGGAAACAAAAACAAAACACCTCATAAAATAAACAATTAAAGAAACAAAAAAAAAATATGTGATTGTGCTCCCTCTCAAATGGGTCTTTAGAGTAATATTTTGCTATCAAATTGACCACACTTCTCCCCCTCCCTAAAACACCTGCAATAACTCAAATATGCTTTAGTATTTGTAAAGAAATTGTTAGATCTAAAAATTACTAGGTCCAAGAAATTTCTAACATTTGATGAAAAAAAAAAATAATCTAACAACTCATAAGGAAGTATATAAAATTTGCAATTAAAAAAAACTAATGAAAATTTTGTTTAAAAATATTTCCATGAAAATAAACATGTGTAATGAAAAACATTGCTGTACTTTTCCCTTTTTTTAAAATAAAATAACTTGACAACCAAAATACACATACATACATAAACATGTACATGTAAAACTCAAAATTTGAGTTCATGCCTTCCTTCATGCAGCATTTTTGATCAAGCGAAAAAATGTTGTTGATGATGATGATGAGATGGCTATTGACAGTTTTTGATGTGTAGTTTGTTTTTATTAAACAACAACAACAACAGCAAAAATTCTGTTTGCTATTGCCCCTTTTTAAACAAACTTATGGCTTGCACAATATTTGTATGCTTTTATTGATTTATTTGTTACCAAAATGAAAAAAAAAGAAAAACAAAAACTACACAACAACTGAATAAATATTATATGCCATTAATTTGAATTTTTACAAATATGGTAACACCCCCCAACCAATTTTGGCTAAAATTTTGTGTTTATAGAAAATATTTTTGTATTGGTATTTGTGTTTATACAATAAAAATGGCACGCGTTGCCACATTAGTAAATAACAAAAAAATATTGTTTATTCGCTGAAAAAAGCTTCCGTGCCATTAACACGTTTTGCTCTTGCAAATACAAAAAATATCGTTAAAAAATTTTTGTAAATTCTAAAGTTTTAAAAAGTTTTTTTTATAGTTACCTTTTTTCTATTATAATCAAATTTTGTATTTAAATAACTATGCTAATTGTTTAGTTTGCCTTTTATTACAATATTTATATATATTTTTTATTATTATTACAACTTGGGGTCAACGGAAATGTTGTCAATTTGCCAAATGTTTGGTTTGATAGTTAAATAATTAATATGGTTATAATATTAATTTTTTTTAAATAAAACTATTTCTTTTAAGGAGTTAATAAACGTAATTCGTAGCTTTATAAAAAAATGTACGTTTTCTCAAAAACAAAAAAGAAAACCAGTCTCTGGACTAATCTCTTTACTAATAATTTATGGACTAGCCTTTTAACTAGCCTATAGACTAGCCTCCTGACTAGCTTATATACTAGCCTATACACTAACTTATAGACTAACCTACTAGCCTTTAGACTAAACCGTTGACTAGTCTATTGACCAGCCTATTTACATGGCTATAGGCTTATCTATTGACTAGCCTATAGACAATCCTATTTACTGCTTATAGAGTGGCCTATACTAACCCATAGACTAACCTATACTATTGACTAGCCTATAGACTAGACTATTGACAAGCCTATAGATTAGTTCATAGACTAGCCTGTAGACTAGCCTGTTGACTAGCCTAATGACTAGCCTGTTGACTAGCCTAATGACCAGCCTGTTGACTAGCCTAATGATTAGTTTATAGACTAGCCTGTTGACTAGCCTATTTACTAGCACTATAAACTGGCCAATAGATCATCTATAGACATGGCAATGGCATGAGTAGCATTTCGACTAGCTTATAGACTAACTTATTCACTAGCCTATCGAATGGCCTGTTGACTAGCTTATTGACTAGTCTGTTGACTAGTTTGTCGACTATTCTATTGACTAGCCTAATGACCAGCCTATTGACTAGCCTATTGACTAGCCTATTGACTAGCCTATTAACTAGCCTATTGACCAGCCCATTTACTAGCAATATAAAGCTTATAGACTGGCCTACTGACAAGCACTATAGACTAGCCTATTGACTAGCACTTTATGCTAAGCTAGACTAGCCTATAGATAGCATATATACTAGCTTATAAGCTGGTCTTTTGACTAGCTTATATACTACTAGCTTTAACTAACAAAACTATTGAAACTAGACTAGCATATAGACTAGTTTATTGACTAGCATATAGACTAGCCTATTCACTATCATATAGACTAGTCTATTGACTAGCATATAGACTAGTCTATAGACTATTCTATTGACTACCTTATAGACTTATATTTTGTCTAATTTATAGACTAGCCAATTGACTAGCCTTTTAACTAATCTATTGACTAGTTTTTTGTCTTCTTCTATAAATTTCGATGACCAGTGTTAACAGTTGTTTCTCTTTTTTTCAAAATATATGAACTTTATATTTATAACAATATCTGTTCAATTGATTAAAGCTTAAGATAATAATTGACAGTTGCTTATTTAGTTTATGATCAAAATAAACAACAACAAAAAAAACTAAAAATGTAAATTTTGATTGCCTACTGTTTGTCATAAAATATTTTGACATTTCTGATGATTTGTTAAAGACAAATACAAATAAAATAAATAAAACGTGAGATTTATTTTAAACAAAACTAAAAGCTGAACTTGAACTTCAGCTAAAAGTTTAAACAAATAGAAAGAATATATGTCGATAAAGCTTTAATCTAGAGAAATATAAAAAGTCTAAAAAAAGTCTGAAAAAATATGAATTGACAACTTATTATTTATTTTACCAAAAGCCATAAACTATTTCTTGTTACTTATTTGTTTCATATAAATTTTATTGAAAAACTATAAAGTAATTTTAGTTATAAATCATCTTGAATGGTTTTAATGGACTGAGAGACGCCAAAATAAAAAAAATTGCAAGAAATAACATTAAAACGTGCTTAAAATTTTATAGATAATTTTAGTTAGTGTTAAATAGCTTTTTTTCTTTTTTGCATTTTAACATATGTTCCTTAATGTTTAACAGTTTCGTTTTTTTCACAAAAATTATTAATATTTGTTTGATTTTTTTTTTGTTAGTCTAGCGTATTAGAAAGAAAATTTCTCATGCACATCAGGTGTATTAAAGATGTTTTTTTATATACTTTTAAGGATTATTTTTTTTTTCTTTAAACGTATGTTAATTTGATTTTGTTGTATATTGGTTATGTTTGTCACGATTTAATGATTTAAGGATTAACATAGAATTTTCTACGTGTGCTAGAATTTTATATGTGGCTTGTTTTTTTCCTTTATATAATCATGTATTTATATTGGAAATAGTAAAGAAATTCATATATCAGTTTTTTTTTCTTTTTTTTTTGGAATTTCTAGAGATTTTTTTTAAACGTTTGTTATGGAAATATACCGAAATATGTTAGGTTTATGTCATTGGTAGAGAATTTCTAAGGAATTTAATGACAAAGTATAAAATTGTATTTATTTTTAAATGAATTTGGTTTAATATAAATAAGACAATTTTTGCTGGGGGGTCGGCAGTTTTGGATAAAGACCTTTTTTTCTAGAAAGGAAACTTTAAAGTATATCTTTTACTTTCTTAAATAACAATATGTATTTTCAGACAAAACTAATTCATTGACCAGTTTATGAACTAGTACATGGACCAGTGTAGGGACATCAATTGACTAGTTTATGATCTATAATGTAGTGTATAGTCTGGTATACGGTCTATACTATGGTCTAGTTTATAGTCTATTTTATGATCTAGTCTATGGTCTAGTATATGGTTAAGTCCACGGTTTACTCTTTGGTCTAGTTTATAGTCCATTTTATGATCTAGTCTATGGTCTAGTCTAGTCTTCGGTCTCGTCTATATCCTCATCTATGATCTAGTCTATGGTCTCGTCTATGGTCTAGTCTATGGTCTATTCTATGGTTTAGTCTAAGGTCTAGTCTATGGTGTTATTTATGGTCTAGCATTTGGTTCAGTCTATGGTCTAGTATATGATCTAGTCTTTGGTCTATTTTATGGTCTAGACTATGGTCTTGCCTTTAGTCTGGTCTTTGGACTGGATTTGGGTTTGGTCTATGGTCTAGTCTATGGTATAGCCTTTGGTCTAGTTTATGGTCTAGTCTATGGTGGTATACTCTGCGGTCTAGTCTATGGTCTATTCTATGGTCTATTATATGGTCTATTCTAATGTCTATCATATCGTCTATTGTCTAGTCTCTGGTTTAGACTACGGTCTAGTCTTTGGTCTGGTCATTGGTCTAATCAATTGTCAAGTCTATCATATATCCTTTGGTATATGGTATAGATTTTGGTCTAGTTTATGGTTTAGTCTATGCTGGGCTACTCTGTGGTCTAGTCTATGGTGGTCTACTCTGTGGGTTAGTCTATGGTATAATTGATGGTCTAGTATATGGTCTAGTCTGTGGCCTCATTCATAGTCTAGTATATGGGCTAGCCTATGGCTTAGTCTATGGTCTAGACCAGCCGATAACCTATTCTATGGACTAGTCTAGTCCAATGTAGTCTAATCTTACCTTTTGACTATTTTATGTAATAGTACATTAACTAGTTCACTGATTATTATATTACCTAGTCTACGACCAAATGCTCGTACTTTTAGCCTATTAACGAGTTTATTTTTTGCTTATAAAGTAATCTAATGGTCATGTCGAATACAAACGAAAGCAAATGCCCGATTTGTTTGCTTTTTATAATTTCGTCTAAAATTTTAGCAATTTATGATTTAATTTAAATATTGTAAAAAATAATTTCTCAATTTCTAACTGTTATTTCTATTTTTAATTATTTTGCTATTTAAGGCAATTAACCGTTATTTTATTACCAAATTTGCCTTAATAAGCCATTTAATTGCACACAATTTTAAGGCAAATATGTTAAAGCTTTATTATATTCTGTCATTTAATAATTTCTTTTTTTTTATTTTAATTGAATAATTTGTTTTCTTTTTACAAAACCTATGTGTGTTTGTGTACATATGTGCAATGCGCCATATTTATTTGATAAACGGCGTCAATTGATTATTGTTATTGTGTTAGCAGAGACACATGTTTGAAAAACTCTTTGGCTTATACACAAACATATAATTCTTACACCTTTTGTAGAAAAAAAACACTATATCCATAATTCTCTGAGTAAAGTTATTTTTTAACTATATTTGCATTTTTTTATTATTATGGTTGTTGCAGTTGTTGTGCTATATATAACTTTAAGCCTTATACTTATACTACTACTACTACTCAATCACTTGTGTTGTTATTTAAGTTGTCAAATCACGTACTAAAGGGACAACGAAACAAATTTATTAAAAATTATGCTCTAAACAGCAACAACAACTAATGATAATTTTATTTATTAAAAATAATATTTATTTTCTTTTTTTTTTTTCTTTACTCACTACTCAGTCTTTAAATAATATACTCCCGCTCAATTAAACTCTTGTTGATATTTATTATTAACATTTCTTTCAAAAAAATTCTCTTTGAGATGTATGCAATCTTGTTGTTTAAGTATGAGTATTGAAAAAAGAGTATAAGTGTGAGTAGGTGTAGTTGTTGTAAGTTTTGTGTATTAGAAGTTTTTGTGAAGTTTTTCAATTGTATTGACCACAGAACTAAACAGGATTGTTAATTGAACAGTTGTGTGCGTTAAATGTAGGGAGTAGTTTTTTATCTTATTAAATTTTGATGGTCTTTAAAATAGAAAAAAAAAAGAAAATAATAATTTAAATAAATAAATAAATAAAAAGTAAACCTTACGCCTGCGCTTTATTTACAAAACAAAATTAAAGATCAATTAAATAAAAATTTTAACGAAATTTTTTTAAAAAAATGTAACTGTTTAAACGTTTTTTTTTTTTGCAAATTTTTAAAAATGTTATTTAAACATATTTAAAAAAAATATTGTTAAAAACAATTTATAAACTAAAGTGTTTCTTTATTAAAAATCTCGATTATTAATCATTAATTTAAAATTATTTAAAAATAAATTCATTTCAACTAGTGTTTAGTGTTAAAAAAAAAACAAAAAACTAAATATGGTTTTGAAAATGGATGATATTGAATTGGATACATTCTGTTGTGGTGAGTGGTAAATTTGAAAATTTATACAAAAAAATATTTAAATAAATTACAATATAATTTAAAAAAAATACAAAATATTTGTTTAATGAAAGAATAACAAACAAAAAATTAAAACCATTTTTTTTTGTAATTCCCATCAAGTTGAAAATTCCTTTAAGTTTTTCTTTACAATACAAAATCAAATGTGAATAAAAAAATATATTCTCAATACAAAAATTGGAAAAAAAATAAAAAACAAAAGACAGCAGTTAGAACTAACAGAAACTTAAAGAATTGACAAAAATGTTAATAGGTATTTTTTTAAACTTTCCCTCAAGTTTGTGAAAATAAAATATCATCACTGGAGCTAATAAAATCAAAATGTATTTTTTAATTTTTCTCACAAAATAATAAAAATTATTTTTAAAGCAAATTCACAAAACTTTTTTTTGCAATATAAAAAACCTCGAATGGAGCTATTAAAAACTGTATACTTCCTTGAAAATTACACAAGTTTTAAAAATTTTCTTTGTTATACAAAAAATAACAAAAATTTTGAAAACCTATTAAGGAACAAAGTTACAAAAATATTTTTAAACAATTTCATAAAAAATATTCTTTAACAAAAGTTACAAAGAAAAAATTATTTTCATAAGAGCAACTTTAAAAATTTTTCTTTGGAATTATTACAAAATATATCGAAATTTTTTAAAAAATTAATAAAAAAAATATTCTTTAACAAAAGTCACAAAGAAAAAATTATTTTCAAAAAAGAAAAATATTTTTGGGAAGTTTGAAAGCAAACCAAAGCTATCTATAACCGATTGTAAGATCTTACAAAATTGGCAGAAAAGTTTTCAAAAAAAGTCGAATAACTGTGTCAACTTATAATTTTTGTTTGACAATATTTATCAGGAATACTTTTTCTGACGTCTTAAAACAAATATTGTAAGTTAACACAATTGTTAGAAATTTTTCTGACAACGTTGTAAGATCTGACAGATGTATATTACACTTTCAGAAGAGCAAAATATTTGTGGGAAATTTCAGTGGTTTTGAAAAATGCAGAAAATGTCTAACAACTGTGTCAACTTATAATTTTTGTCAGAACGTTTTGGCAACGCTTCAAAACAAACATTGTTAGTTCACACGATTGTGAGATATTTTTCTGACAACGTTGTAAGATCTCACAAACGTTTATTATATTTTTAAAAGAGCAAAGTATTTTAGCAAAATAGCTTTTTCGTACAGACAGATGGACATGGCTAGATGCTTTTAAGAATATACAACTAAAGCTATATATACACGGTTGTCCTATCTTACAACGTTGTCAAAAAAATGTTTAGAGAAGGTCTAACAACTTATCATTTCTGTCTTGCCAACTATTTCAGAAATGCTTTCAAAACAAAATTTTTAAGTACACACGATTATTAGATATTTTCTAAATATATTTTTGCCAACTTTGTAAGAGCTGACAGCTTAACTTTTATGCTTATGAAAATGTTTTTTTATTTATTATGTATTTGTGTAAATTGCTATTAGAAAGAATAATCTGAATTGTCATTATTTTGTCATATTTTAATTCTTAAATTATTTAAACAATTATAAAACTTGAAAACTTACCCCAAATTAAACAATTTAAAATCCATCCCTCTGTTTTAGCAATAAAACTGAAAATAATAAAAAAAATAAAAATATTACTTAAATAAAAAATAATCATGTCTAGACATCGAGCTACGCTTAAGATTTTAATTATAATTAAATCTAAAAAACTAACTTAAGGCAAAATAAAAAAGGGGAGACTTTTCAAAAAAACAACAACTTTTCCCCCACAAAAAAAAAAAAAACATTTTCAGTTTCAAACAGATGTTCAATATTTTATCATTTTTATTTTTTCTTACAAAACTAAAGGTACGTGCTAAAGCCAAAATGAAAATTAAAAAAAAAACTATTTAAAAATTTCCTGGCATTTAGAATTTGAAATTAAGATACGAAAAAAAATGTACGTGTTAAGGGATTACTTTAGAAACAAGTACTCAATCTTATATATTATTTTTGTATTTGGTTGGTTTCCACCAACAGATATAAAAAAATTATGTTGTATTTACCACTACACACATGTTAAAATGAAGGAGCGTTTGTCAGGCACACAGGGTCAGAGGAAGACAGCCAGTTATAGAACTTATATAGTTTGTTTGTGTCTGTCTTTCTGTACTGTTTTGCAGTTACCATTGTGTTTGTGTTTCTTTGGTTCATAAAGAAACGCACCGGAAATTGTTCATATACATATACATACATAGTTAAACGCAATTTATTCAAATTTATGCTGAAGGTTTATTTCAATTTTTTTTTTTCAATTTCATAATACTAAAATTACAAAATTACACTCTCTTTTATGTTTAAGTTTAGTTAGTTGTTGGTTTTAATTTTTTTTAAAACAATTGTCTTTTTTCATTTATTTATTTATATGTTGCTGTAGTAGTTAATGAAAGATAAATAATATTTTTGATCATTTTTTTTTTCTTGTCATATAAAGAGTTGCCAACCCATTAGCAACGGAAATAAAAAAAGAAAAATATTGTTGCTTTTTCATTTTTTGTTTTTTTTTTGCGTTTTATTATTGTCTTCTTTCTGGGCGGTCTTGTCTGTGTTATAATAAAAAGAAATAAATATTAAAATATACATCAACCATAGTTTTGTCAATCATTTTTCAACATTTTCTTGTTTTAAGGGTTTTTGTTGTTGTTGTTGTTGTTTTTGTGTTCTTTTGACATTTATGTTTTTGTATATGGTAAATGTTAAACAAATGTTTTGTTTATATTTTTCTTTTGTAAATGTCTTTATGAACTTTATTTCTTTATTTATATCATTGGGGGAAGAAATGTATAGGGTACGAGGAGTGAGACGCATAATATAAAATTGTCAAAGTAACTAAAAAAACTTTCAATAAGTTTGTTTTAATTTTTGCAGAATTGTAAAACTTAAATTTGCTGTAATAAGCTTTTAAGTCCAATTATCATATACATCATAAATAAACTAGAATACTAGAATTATTTTTTCTTTCAAAGAGCATAAAGTAAAAAAGCTTTAAAGCTTATTTTTTTAATAAATTATAATTTACTAATACTAAAACTTTATAACTTAAAAAAATCAATAGTTTGATAAGCTTTACAGCTTTAATATATTTCAAGAAAATATTAACTTAGAAACTTAATCAGAGGAAGACAGCCAGTTATAGAAATTTATGAGCTTAAAAGCTTAAACCACTTTTTTATTTAGAAATATTTTAAAAGTTTAATGTTAAGAGTTTAAATATAACTTAATAAGTTTTAAAGCTTTAAAAAACTTTTTTAAACTTATTAAAGACTTACATAAGACATTAAAGCTAAAATACTTGAAAACTAAAACTTTAACAAACTTAAAAGTTTATATAAGCTTTATCGTTGCAAAATATTGAAATAATATATAAATAAGCTTAAACTTTAAATTGTACTACAGACTAATACTGAAATAAAGCTTTGAAACATTGAAAATTAAATTAGCTGCAGTAAAATATTTAAATAAAATATGAAAAAGCTTTAAAAATAAATTAAGCTTTAATATTTTTAAAGTAATTAAATGAAGCTTTTAAAATTGAAACATGATTAAACTTAAAGCTTAAATATATAAACTTATTAAAGATTTAATAAAGACTTTTAAGCAACAACACTTGAACTCTAAAGCTTTAACAAAATTTATTGTTTAAACAAGGTTTTAAAGAAAATATTAAAATACTTAAAAAATAAATTAAGCTATAAATTTTTACTAAAGCTATAAAATTTAAATATGATTAAATTAGCTTTTAAGCTTTAAAGCTAAATAAAGACTTATTATAATACAGAGGACTAAGCTTAGAACTATTGTTTCTATTCATATTAAGATTTATTATTTCCAAATACAATAAATAAAATTTATTAGTAACAAACAGTTGTATTGGGTACTTTATTTAAAATAAAAGTACCTTTTTTTTAAAAAAAAAGTATCAATTACTTAAGACACTTTAAATTTATGTGTGTTTTCAAGTTCTTCAAGTGTTTTCTTTTTCCTAACAGAAAAACATAAAAATCTCAAACAGATGTTGAGCCAAGTGTGGTCGTTTTTCAAGAGTTTAAAAAAAATATTTTAATTTATTTGGATTTTTTTTAAGCAGGTAGTAAAAATTTTAAGAAAAAAATATATAAAATTAAATTATTAATTTTAGATTTTAAACAAAAAATAAAAATAATAAGATTCTTGGAAAAAATCAAAAATGTTGCAAATTAATTTTTTTTTGTTAACCAACACATGTTTCTTAATTTTTTTGTCCCAATTTATTACAAAACTAAATATATTTCCGCATTAAAAATTTATGTTAAAAAACATAAACATAAATTTTATTTTAAATGCAGTTGTAGGCTCTAAATTTATTACACACTTAACAAGCAACTCCTCATCAACTGTGCATCCGTCCGTCCATCTATCGCTCACTCCAAATCAAGAATTTTCAAATTTATGAAGACATTTATGTGACAAACAAAACAACATTTTCTAAATAATTTCCAATATTAAATAGCTAAATCTAAAAACTACAACAAACTTTATAAATCAATCTAAAGTAGCTATTTTTCGTTAATAGCATAAAAAATACGTTGTGATTTTGTTGCTTTTTTAAATAAAACGAATTCAAACATTTTTATGGTAAATCTTACTGTGGAGGCTGTGTGTGACAGATAACTCAATCAGTCATTGAGTATTTTTTGGTTAGAAAATATTTTGTCATTTTCAGATTTTAAATACTGGGCATAAATAAAAAAACACTTTTTTAAAAAGTGTTTCATTGAAGGGTTTAATATTAAAGTGTGATATTTTTTTAGATTTTCAATTTGAGTGATTTTTATTTTATGTATTTTTTCGAAATTTCTTTTGGTGTTTAAACTGTCTCACTGAGGCGTTTATGAATAATTATCATTTCCTGTTTTGTAAAATTTTTAGTTTTTGTTATTGTATTAAAAGGAATTGATAAAAATTGTTTTAATATTTGGTTAAATTTTGATTTGTTGTTGGTGGCTAAAAGTAAATATTAACATTTGAGGATTTTAAAAAAATAGAAGCTTTATTTCTATTGCCTCTAGATTCGACAATCGACTGACTAAAGATTAGACTAAAAGTAGACTTTACACTCAATTATAGACTAGTCTATATACTATACTGTAGATAATACTATATATTCGACAAGTCGATTGACTAGGATTAAACCTAGACTATAAACTAGTATATAGACTACGTTATCGACTATTCTAGAGGCTTGACTAGTCTATAGTCTAGTCTAAAGTCTAGTCTAAAGTCTAGTCTAAAGTCTAGTCTATAGTCTAGTCTATAGTCTAGTCTAAAGTCTAGTCTATAGTCTAGTCTATAGTCTAGTCTATAGTCTAGTCTATAGTCTAGTCTATAGTCTAGTCTATAGTCTAGTCTATAGTCTAGTCTATAGACTAGTCTATAGTCTAGTCTATAGTCTAGTCTATAGTCTAGTCTATAGTCTAGTCTATAGTCTAGTCTATAGTCTAGTCTATAGTCTAGTCTATAGTCTAGTCTATAGTCTAGTCTATAGTCTAGTCTATAGTCTAGTCTATAGTCTAGTCTATAGTCTAGTCTATAGTCTAGTCTATAGTCTAGTCTATAGTCTATAGTCTAGTCTATAGACTAGTCTAAAGTTTAGTATGCAGTATGGTCTATAGTCTAGTCTATAGTCTAGTTTATACTCTAGTCTATAGTCAAATCTATAGTATAGTTGATTGTCTAGTCTGTAGTCTAGCCTATGCTCTGGTCTATAGTCAGTCTGGACTATAAACCAGTCTATAAACTACACTACAGACTAGGTTATTTTCAAAATATTAAAGCATTGCTACGATTCGAAAGCTCCTAACTTTTGCAAATATGTAATATAACGACCATTTGCCTTTAAATATAAAAATTTACATCTTAAATTATTAATCTGAAAAAAACTACAGTAGCTGCTAGTAAAAATATGGCTGGATCGTAAAAATTTTATTTCCTTAATTGTTCGAATTCTAAATCAAACACAAATTTTCATTTATTTTCCCTCCAACCACTCAATTTAATTATAAATTAAACAATCATTACCATTACCAAAGAAAACAAAGTCGGATATTTTCAAAAAATAAAATACTAAAGAAAACACCACCACTTTACAACAATTTACATAATAAACAATTGAAAAGTCATTAAAATTAAGACAAGTCTATTAAACCTTAAAAATAAAATCAAACTCTTTTTTGTTTTAATTGAGTTGTTACACTCGTACGCGTATCAGACTAACCAACAGACAGACATGTAAATTCTCTATTTAGTTTTTTTTTTTGTATAAGAGCTCAAGAACATGTAACCGAAAAAGTAAAAAAAAAACATCAACCACTAAACCGCCAACTTACAATGCCAACAGCAGTCAGACATTTGAAAGACACACATGCATAAGTAAGTCCCAGCATTTGTAATTTTACAAACAAGTGGTGGTATACGGTTGTTGCATGCAGCAACTGACATGTAAATGCAATCACATTTTGTATTGTATATGAAACAAATATAGAATAAATAATATTTTTTCTTCTTTAAATTATAGAAGTAGAACAAATTAAAAGAAAAAATTTCCACTTTTTAATATAATTTGTTGAAAAACATTAATTTACCACATTCGTTAATATGCTAAACTTGTAATATAGGTGTTATAGTTTTAATTTTCTTAGAACTTGTCATTTGGGAGTGACAAATAAGAACGCGTGAGAATTATACAATTTTATGTGAAATTCAATATTATTTTGGGAAATTTTTAATTAATTTAAATTTAAATAGAATTGTAATTTAAAGCAAATGGCAGCTTTCAAATAACATTCATTGAAGCTTTTTTGTTCGAAATTTCACTAAATTAAGATTGACATTTTTTAAGATAAGTTCTTATTTTTAGAAAATAAAAATTAAAAAAATATTATATAAAAGTTTTTTCATAAAACTTTTAAAAAAGCTTTTAATAAGTAAAGTTTTTGCAATATAAAAGATTTTGTTTTAGCATTAAAATAACACTTAAAGCTTTTTTTTATTTCTTAACTTTACTTTTACCAATATTAAATATTTTTAAACACAAGCCTTTTCTTATTGAATAATTAAAGCTTTCTATTCTTTCGAGATAAGATCTTATGACTTTAAAAAGCTTTAAGCTTTTTCATATTAATTTAGACTTTTAGGAAAAATTCAGTTTTTAATTGTTTTAATTTTCTTTAATAACAATCCATTAAGGAGCTTTTACAAAAATAAATGCTATTTAATAAAATTGTATTTCTAAAAAAGCTTTAAACTTTTTCATATTGAATAATAAAAGCTTCTTTATTATTAGTTTATTAAAAAGCTTTTACAGAAAATAAGGCTCTTTAATAAAATAGTATTTCTAAAAAAGCTATAAGCTATTTCACAGTGATTAGTAAAAGCTTTTAAAAATAAAACTTTTAGCAACGCTTTCGAATTGTTTTGATTTTGTTTAATTTTAAATCATTAAAAAGCTTTTACAAAAATAAAAGCTCTTTACTAAAATTTTGTTTCTAAAAAGTCTTAAGCTTTTTCATATTGAATAATAAAAGCTTTCTAAAAAATGAGACCTTTAGACTAAGTTTTTAAGCTGTTTTAATTGTATTTAATTACAATAAATTAAGGAGCTTTTACATAAATAAAAGCTCTTTACTAAAATTTTATTTCGAAAAGACTTAATTTCTATTTAAAATTTTTAAAGAAGTGTTTTGTTTACTACCACCTCAAACATTTTAATGATTTAATTAAAACATTCCTAATTTTTTCAACTTATTTATGTTATTTACGAAATGTAGTAAAAGCTTTCATTCTTCTTAGAAATTTAACACCTAAATAAATGTGTTAAATTCCCCACACCCCAAGAAAGAAAAATCCATCACCACTTTATTTAACGTTCTAAAACATAAATTTCAACTTAAAATGTAAACCAACACATAAATATTTCTATTCCAAAAAAACCTAGAGAGAAAATAAAGTTTTCAAACAAAATACTTTTCATAATTTAACACATCTGCTGTGGAGGAGTATGGAAAACAAAAACACAAAATAGTTTTTTTTCATAAATTTTAATGATCATTATAATAATCATCCTAGTAGACACACTAGCAGCCAAAGTATGAGTAGCATTAATGTTAGATTTATTATAATTGGCTGATGTTATTTCTGTTGTTTTTGTTTTTTTGTCTAGTCCATGGAGTGAGTACTATATAAATTAGAAATTCCATTGTTGCTACTGTTTAGACAACACCAGGCAGAGTCTATGAAATTTACTCACAGAAAGTTTAAATATTTACTTTCTTTAAGGAGAAAAACACAATGTTAGCGTTTAGACCACAATTATAAAACTATAACTGGAAATTAAAAAAAAATCTTTCTTCTAAGAAGAAATTTGTTTAAATTTTTTATATAATTATTTAAATTTTTTTGTCGTATTAACGCCTGTGGCTTTCATTGTAGTTTTCTTGAAATATCTCTCATAATTTATACATCATGTGCTTAATGATGCTGCTGAAGATGATGATTTTCATGTTGTTTCTGATGATGGTGATGATGACGATGTTGTTTATAAAGTTTTATTACAACTAAAAGTTGTAATAATTTTTATTTCATTTTTTTATACATTCTTTATAAATAAGCTATTTCCTGTTGCATTTAACTTGAGTTTTTATTTAACAAAAAATTTTTAGTTTTTTTTTTTTGCTACAGATTTTAAGCTTTAGTTCTTATTTGAGTATTAAATTATTAGGTAATTAAAACATATAATTATACATTTAAAAAATTGTTAAAATTTAAGTTTTATCCCACTCGTCACAGAGGCAATATTATATATATAAATTGATTTTCTAGGTCGAATAATATGTGTAATAAAGTTTCTGAAAAACTTTCCCATCAGTTTGACAAAGAGACAATGATTTCCATTAATGTCTAACCACCTAGTTAGCTCTATTTCGTCACAAATGTACTCTTTGTAAACGAGCGTGAAAACAATCGTCACTTTAGTGTCCCCTTTGTAAGCGAAAGCGTGGACACTTGAGAAACAAACTTTGGCTTCGTAACCTATGAGGTGCAGAGATGCAAGCCGATGTAAAATGATCAACGGCCTCGCAACCATTTTCGGTTGGTGGAGGCTTAATTGAACCTTTTCTTTAGAAATAAGGTCGTTTCCTTCTTTTTTAATAAATTTTAACCTTCTAATAATTTCCACTGAGAGATTTTACCAAATTTCAACCTTAAACATAATTCATTTGAGTGGAGTGGGAAACAATGAAATTTAAACATTCACTTGTTTACACACTTACATGTGAAAATGTAATTTTTATTAAATTATTAAATATTAAATTTAGTTTAGAAACCAAAAACACTTTAACGAACTACAGTATAACTGGTGTTTGTGTGTGTGTAGTAAATGTAGCGTGATTGTTAAATAAATTCAAACATAAATTTAAATAAAATAAAATTTGTTGTTTTTAGGTCAGTTATCATCATCATCAGTATCATCACTTCTAATAATAATAATAATTTAGTTTTCATGAGAATATCTTTTTTTATAAAAATTAATGTAAAACAAAAAAATAGTAACATAGTCTATTTTGCTTATTAAACGAAACAATCTTTAAGATTATGATAAAAATCCTTTAAGTCAATTATTTTTATTAATAACTAAACATTTAAACGGAGTTTAAATAACTATTGCCTTAAGCAATGAATTCTCTTTCGTTTTACTATTCTCTCACACACACACCCTCTCTCTCTCTCTCTCTGTGTATTAGTTAATGTTTTTAAAAATCCAATTGGAATTTTAAAAAAGGGTATTGCCATATTAAAACTGCTAATAAGAAATTATACAGTTTTTACTTTATGTTCCATCACATTCCAACTTATCCACTTATAGGTTAATAGTCACTTACTATCCTCCGGTAATCGACAGGGTAGTCAGTATAAAGTTGTTTCTATTTTGAACTTGAAAAACAGTTTTCTTTATTAATTAATAAAAGTTAATTATTTAACATTCAACTTTAACCTTTTGTAGTCTTCTTTTCATTTAACTTATTTTTAGTTTCAATTGCCATTTAGTGTTCCTTAGTAATCTATAGAGTAGTTAGTGATAATAATTTTCGCATTTTCCTTGTAGAAACTGCTGAGTGTGCTTAACAAAAGTAATCTTTGTACAATCAACTTTATCGCCTGGAAGTGCGCATTCCTCAATTACCTATTACTATCTCTTAGTAAACTAATGAGTAGTCAGTGTAAAGTGTTTTTTTAAAAGGACATTATAATGCGTTCATTTTACTTATGAAAAGTGATATGTTACAGAATTATCATCATGCCTTTGCAGTTTCCTTAAAAAAATGATATAGATTAATGACCACCTTGTGCTCCTTAGTAATCTAAAGGGTAAACAATTCGTACTGCTTACATTAAACTTTATTAAATTTGTTTTTTTTACCATAACATGCACATAAATACAGTGTCAACTCTCTATATTTGCAGTAGAAAATATTAAAATGCGTTTAGTATTTTTCACTAGCTACTCGACTGTAACTTGGTAAACTATATATGGACAATTAGGTTTAATATTTGATCAAAAACAATTATTTTTAAATCATGGCAAACAACATATCGTTGGCTAAATCACAGTTAGTAATATAATCTCTTTTGTTGTTGTTGTTGTAAAACTCTATTAATTAATTGATTAATTAAAATCTTAATTTACACAAACATTTTTTAAAAGCTTGCGTTTAACTAAATAACATTTAAAAAATTATATACATAAAAAACTGAAATTCTAAACAATTTTTAAACAATAATTTGATCGTGACTAATTAAGTGAAAAACCACACATGACATCAATAAACTAAGAGACAGACAGATAAACAGAAAGAAAACATAATCATAACTAAGCCTAAACTTAGATTAAATGACATAAAGTCTAATTAAAATAATAATAATAATAATAAAAACAAGAAATCAACTACTAAGTAAAAAAATTAAATTTAACTAGATTTTAGTTATAAACTAGCATTTAAACTCGACTATAGAGAGAGATGAACGGAAAAATTAACTATAAAAAGAAACAGAAAACATTTAAGTGTAAAGAAAAGGTTTTTCTTTTTTAATGAATTAATAGAGAATTTTATACAAAATGTCGTTACGTAAACCAAAAATCTGTTTACTTAAACAATGTCTAATATTTAATCGAACAATTGATGAAACTGAATATTTGGATATGGGTAAGAGTGACATAAATGTTGAAAAGAAAAACATCTGTTAAAAAAAATTTAAGTTTTTTCCTCAAATTATTTAAATTGTTTTTGTATTTGCAAAAAATTCATTAAATCAAAATTGGCAAGTGGCAGACAGGTTTAGTTGTCATTAGCAATTTTATATATTTATAAAAATAAAATCACGAGATCGGTATTTCTAAAAAGATATTTATAATAGTATATGTAGCAAAGATTCTTAAATTTTATTTAAAAAAAACAAAATAAGGGGACAACTATTTTTCTATAATTTTATTATCTACAATTTATTTAAATTGTGTTAATAAAAAAGCTTTAATTTTTAAGCATAGAACAGGTCAACTGTCACTTATTGTTCACTAGTAATGTAGAGTATAGACAGCTTCAACTGTTAATCACATCACGCATTAAAAACTGTTTTTTTTCCTTAAGAAATTTAGTTATGATAGGGTCATAATCTTGTATACACTTATACCTAAACTGTCAGTTATCACTTATCTTTTTTCAAGTCGATTGTCACTTACTGTCACCTGGTAATCTAGAGAGTAGTCAGTTTAAACTGTTTATCACATTACGTATTAAAAAGTTATTTTGCTTCACAAATTTAATTATGTTGAAATTATTATCTTGTATACACTTATAGGTCAATTGTCACTTATCACTTATCCATTTATAAGTCAATTGTCACTTACTGTCCCCAGGTAATCTAGAGTGTACATAGTTTAAACTCTTTATAACATTACGTATTAAAAATTGATTATTTTCCTTAACACATTTTATTATGTTAGGGTTATAATATTTTAAACATTTATAGCTCAATTGTCACTTATCCATTTATAAGTCAATTGTCACTTACTGTCCCCGGGTAATCTAGAATGTAATTAGTTAAAACTAAACTAAGTAAAAACTGATTATTTTCCTTAAGAAAATTTAATTATTATGGGTTCATGATCTCTTAGGGTTTAACCCTTTTTTAGTTGTTATTTCAAAAAATCTATTGTTAATTTATAATGGTCGCTGAGGTGTTCCTAAGTAATCTAGAGGGTAGTTAGTAAAAAATATTATCAGATTTACTTTTAAAAACTGCTCATTTTGCTTAGAAAAAGTATTTTTTTGCAGAGTAAACTTTATAAATCAAAAGTTAACATTCCTAATCAATTAGTGTTAAGTCAATTACCACTTACTGTCGCTTTGTAAACTAGGGAGTAGCTAGTTTGAAAATTTTTTATAATGGGTGATTGTAATTTTGCTAATTAAAAGTGATTTCAACTTTATCTCATTAAAGATTATATTAGATAAAAAACTAGTATTGGACAATAATTGTCACTTTGAGTCCCTTAGTAATCTAAAGGGTAATTAGTTTAAATATTTTTCAATTTCACTTAATAAAGACTGGATTTTTGTTTTTCTATCAAAAACAGTGAAAAATCTTATTATATGTAGCAAAAAGCATTTGCATGCTAAAATTACTTATCTCTAGCTACCTAACTGTAACCATGTAATCTATGTAGGATCATTTGCACATTAAAAATTCCTTGATATTATAGTTTATTTAAAATAATAACAATTAGCAGTATTGACATTAATTGACTATTTAACACAAAAAAGTCATTTGAGGTTCTTTGTTGTATTAAGTTTTGTAGGGTATAAAAGAAATTCGTAAAATTTCTTGTCAATATTTATTTAAATTTCTTCAAACACTTGACTTTAAACGACAACACACCAAATACAATTGTGTTAAATGATTATTTGCAAATTTTATAAAGAGAAAAGAGACAACAAAAAAAATTAAATAGGGACCAGGGGGAATTTGCTACTTAGTCTTAAAATGCCGCATTGTATTCATTTAATATAGACACAAATCTGTCTATAACATTTAACAGATGTTTCAGAAAAAATTTAAAATTGCAAAAATTAAATTTAAATTTTATGTTACTTTTTTTTAAAGCTGGCCTTGTCTTTGCAAACAGACAATATTTTGTTTTTTTTACATTTTTTCAACTATCAGAGACTAAAAGTCTGTCTGCTGATGTCTGGCTAGAGTAAATTACAAAATAAAATATGTCATTTTAATTTGTTTATAAAGTGAGAGAGAGAGAAAGAAAAAAAGGGAAAGGGATCCTTATGGCTGAAAATAGACAGGAAACAAAATTAACCCTTTTGTATGAATATTAAACCGTTAAAGGCTTTTGAGTTTGAATTTTTTAAAACAGAAAATATTTTGTTTAAAAAGTATATTTTTTTATTTTCCATTTTAATCTTTCCTTCTTTAATTTTTACTTTAAACAAACAAACTGTCAAAATAAAGCAAAATATTCTCAAAATTTTTTTTCTTGTAGCTTTTGCTGGCTGCATCTCTTGCTTTAGCTACTGTTTGTTTAAATGTCCCTGTGTCTTTTATTCGATTTTATTTTATTTTTTTCTCTATATACATACATAGATGGATATGTACATATATATGTATGTATGTTTTTTTTTTTTTGTTTGGTGGGTGTCAAAAAGTTCAACATTTGTGTCTAGATGCAGGCATTCAGTAATTGTGCGCTGGGCCCCGCGATAACATCACCACAACAAATCTCTATCATAGCGTCAGCATCATCAACAAAATCTTCTTTTATTTTTTGTGTGTGTTTTTGTGTATGCTTTGATTTTTTCCACTCAAATTGTTAAATAAATTTACTTTTTAATCAGTGTCAACAGTTTGTTACGTTTTCAAAACAACAATAACAACAGCAAGAACTACAATAAAAAGCAATAGTTTTTTTGTTTTTTTTTTTCTTTAATTTAAATTAAATGTTTAAAACGTGACTAAATTTATGGTATTTTATTGTAAATATTGAAAAAATTTTTTTCTTTTTCAAGTTTAACAATAAAAAGGATTTAAATGTAAAATTTATTAAACCATTGATAAAACGTTTTGTGTTATTTACTCTCGCTATAAACTGGATTAAGAAGAGATTTTTGTAAAAGTATTTATTTAAAATTAAATGTGTTTTATGCAAAGGTAATTTATGGTATTTTAAGAAATTACAAAGATTAAAAAAAACATTTAAACTTTTAAATAAAAATGAATACTATTAAAAAAATTTAAGAAAATATATTTCTGTTACAAATAACCATATAATTTAAAAACTAAACTTTTCCTTTTTTAATCTTTCAACTAAACTAACGCAGAGTCAATTGTCACTGTCTCCAAGTAAACTAAAGTGTAGTCCATATTTGACATTAAAAAGTGCTAATTATTCTCATTGAAAATCTTGTAAATCCAAGCCAACTTTAACTCTTGTAGTCTATGCTGTAATTAATCTTAACTTAAAGTAATTACCTTTAACTCTCCCTTGGTAAACTAAAGAGTAGTTAGTTTATAGTTTTTTTTTTATTATCTTACATAAAAAGTTATTATTTCATTATTATTTAATTTTACATAAAAAACTATTTTTTCAAAATGTAACTATTAAAAAAAAATTGTCTATCTTGCAATTTACCTAAATTTAGTTCAATTTCCTTTTACTGTCGTTTAGTAAACTAAAAAGTAGTCAGTTTATAATTTGGATTTAATACAGAAAGTTATTATTTTATTAATGAAAACTTAATTTTTAAAGAATAAAAAAATCATTAGTTCGCATTCTTATCATCTAAATATTACGGTAATTTCCATTTACTATCCCTTAGTAAACTAAAGAGTAATTAGTTCGAAGTCTTTATTAATTTTACTTAAAAACTGTTAATTTTTCTCACTAATAGTGATCTAATTTTTTTGCATCAATTTTATAGCTTAGAATTTCTTAAATCTATTAACTTAATATTGGAATAATTGTCACTTAATGTTCCCTAGTAAACAAGGAAGTAATCAGTTTAAAAACAATTGTATACGACTTTTTAAAGATCATTTCATCAACAAAGATTTATTGCAGTGACAATTTTAACCTTTTGTAAGTAATTCACATTCCAACCTACTTAGTTTTGGATCAATTGTCACTTTCTGTCCCTCCAGTAAACAATGGTGTAATCAGTTGAAATTTTCTTTAATGTTTTATATTTAAAAATGATTATTTTGCTTACCTAATGTAATTGAAAATTCAACATTGTCTATCTGAAATCTGCATAACTAGTTACATAAAGTTACATCATTTTCCACTTACTGTATCTTAGTAAACTGAAGAGTAGTCAGTATTTTTTTAGACTTATAATTGTGTAAAAAGTACACAGAGGAAAAAACCGGTAGAAAAGCACAAAAATTGGTAAAATCCATTGTCAAAAATAAACTTAAGGATGTGTATTATAATTAAAAAATACATTCATGTTATAATATTGACAACCATGGTTGCAATCTTAACAACGTATCGTTGTTAATACAACAACATATTGTTGTCATTACAACAACACATTTTTGTCATTTCTATTAAGTATTCATAACCCGAAAAGAAAAGATTTTAGTCTAATGATAAGGGGATTAGTTATATTTCAAAAACTGTTATTTTTTTTAATTTTAATAATTTATTTTTTATTTTTTTATTTTAAAACCTTAAAGAGTTGAAATATAATTTCTGTAAAAATATTGGCCACCAACAAAAAACTATTAAAAAAAATAATTTCCAAGAAATTTTGTAAAAAAAATAGAAACAAATTAAAATATGTTTTTATATATAACGTTTTTTTTGATATTTTTACAAATTCCTCATAATTTGTCTACTCCAATTTTGTATGGCTCATAAAAAAGCCATCAAAAACGGGCTGTTTTTAGACGAATTTTGTCAGCTGTCTGGCATAATAAGCCTTTGCAACAGGCAGTAAAAATTTTTATAAAATACTAAAAATATCAAGGAACTTAGGGAGTAAAAGCAGCATATGCTTTAAATAAGAAAAAATATATAATAATTGCAACAAAGCAGAAACAAATTAAATAAAAAGAAAAAAAAAATAATAATAATAAATTTGACCCTTTTTAAAAAAAAAAAGGAGAGATAAAGTCAGACTAAAGACTAATGTCTGGAAAAATAAAAAAATTAAAAACAACATTTGTAGGCATTTAAAAAAAATCTGGTGGCAAGTGACATTTGGAAAAATACAAGAACACCGACTACGCACAACTGCAAAAATATATTAAAATATTTTTCTTTTAAAAAACTGTTGGAAAACAACAAAAAAAAACATAAACTGCAGTTTAAAATTTTCTTATCGCGTTTTTTTCGAATTTTTGTTGACATTACTACTTCCCACCAAGATTCTTACACTAGATTCATGTAAGAAATCATCAAAACAAATATATAAACAACAAAAACTTATGTGTATATGTTTTTATTTTTGTTTGCCATTCTCAAACCGGGGACAAAAAAACAACAACAACAAGAAAAAAACCTATGCAAACAACACACTTTGACACTGCCACCACAAAATCAAAATCGGAAAAACAAAAATCCAAAAACATAAATTCTTATCAAAATATTTATCTACTAAAATAATACCAATACCACACAATGCAAGTGTGAGATAGAAAGAGTATTTTGTTGTGTGTTTTTCTAAATTTACCTAATGACAAAATTTTAAACAAAAAAGAAATTCTATAAAAAATTGACTTTAATTTAAACATTTTTAAAATATCTAATTTATTTTTTAGACAACTGTGGCACCATGAGCAACAGCATGACCAGCTCTACAGGTTCTTACAACATGGATGATATTCTTATAGTGACAGCCAAACACAGTGAAAGAGCAATTCTAAGGGCAAATTTTCTAAAAAATCATTTCGATAAAATAACCAAACAACGTGGACGCAAACCTTTCAAGTAAGTTTAACTTTTGATAAAAAACAAAAGGATCATGTCTTCAGTTCAGTCAAGATCTGTCACGATCATTAAGATCATTAACAGCAACATTCATAAATTTATTTGTCTTTTTTTACTTTTAGCTTTTTGCACATCAAAATCGAAGACGGTCCCTTTAGTGATGAGATTGCTTATAAATATCAAAACACTGCCTTGCAAATTATCATTTTATGTCCCGCTCTTTTGGCTTTATCACACTCTCTACTGATGTCTCAGCTATTGAGTATTGTGAGAGTTGAAAAGGTTTTGGGTATTTTACTTGATGTTACCGAGGAAAAGGTTAAAGAAATTCATAAAACTGGTAAGTTTTCCTTAAAGCTTACATACTTTCAAAATTACTTTATTTTCTAAATTGAAATTATAATTCTAGCTCTTCCCAATTACTTAAGATGGCGCCGTTGTGTTATACGCGATAATGATCAAGCTCAGATTAGTAATATTTTGGGTATAGCAACAGATATATTGGGTCGTGCCTTGTGTCAACGTCCCGTTTGTCATGATTCTGGTTCGGGTATATCACGTAGTTTCTCTTCATGTTCGGATGGTTTTACCATTTTACCCAAGAAAGTTAAGATTGGCCAGAATAAAGTGGTGGCCATGTTGAATGATCCCCTAGAAAAAGATGATGTTCTAAAGATTGTTGTTGAAAAATCGGGAGAATTAATAGAGATTAGAAATTTCAAGTGTCGCAATCCCTATACGGTGCAGTTTGCTATACCAGGTAAGAGAATGGTCGAATTCATGTCAAATTTTTAGATTGCATAGAAACCACTTTAAACCTTTTAAAATTTGTAAATGTTTAAATTAACCCACAACTATTCATTATTGTCATTTTTTTCCCACTAGAATCCTGCATGGAAATTTCCACTATGGTTGAAATACGTTTGGAAAAGAATCAGAAATCCCTCGGAGCCCGACCCATTAAATGTGAATCACGTTTACGCGAATTGGAACAACTCTTACGATCCGAAGATTCTCCCATCGAATTTATGTGTCATGCTTTGGGTATTGGACCTACCGAAAAGGAAGATTTAGATGTTCATCTATTGCAATGTTTCCAAAAGAATATGCCACCCAATTTCCATCTACTCAATGGACCCTATGAACAGAAACAAAATCAATTCTTAAGCCTTAGAGAATCCAGCCCCGAAGAATATCCCACCTTATTGCATTTCGCCGCCAGATGGGGCCTTAATCGTTTGTGCATGCAATTGATGGAGTGTCCGGGTGGTGATACTGCCTGTGGTATTCGCAATTGTGCTGGTAAGACACCCAGCGAATTGGCCGATATGGAGGGTCATCATAAATTGGCGCGCAACATTATGAGTTTTTCGGAATTTCATGAACTCACTACTATGTATCATTATTTCAAGGGCATAAGTGGTGAATCGAAAATTAATCATAATACCACAGTTAGTGGTAAATCAGCTGCCAACAAGGTTGTCATAGAAGCAGTCAAATCTCACCCCACTTCACCCAAACAAAAACAACCCAAACCTCCTAAATCTCCCAAAAATCGTCAAATGTTGGAAGGTCAAACACAGGCTGAATATATGGAAATGTCTAGTGGTTCGGATCGTGAGAATTCACCGGAAAATAAAAACAAAGGCGAAACTTTGGCCGTTTCCAATTTAAACTACATAAGTGTCGAGACTGAAGAGGAGAATTTGCAGGGTTCCTCGGCAGATGTTTGCAAGAATTTCGATAGCAATAAGGTCATAACCACCGGCGAAATAACCAGCAATGAATTGAGAATTAGTGAACCACCCTACTATGCCTCTAAGGAACAAAATAAGGCCAGTAAAGATGTCACCGATGCACCCATTTATCAAACAGATAAATTCAGTCAAGAATGCTCACAGGTATTGGAGAATTGCACCAGCACAGCAGCGAATAATGATTATGTTATGCAGCCATCCAATGTACCGGTGCCGCCAGCACACTCTGAACTGCACAAGCAGCAATCAGCACAACCTTTATCACCCATCAATGCCGATGATGGCAACTATTTGTTCCAACCCTCCAATCGTCCTGTAGAAGAAGAACATTTACATCAATCACGTCTGAGTCTAAATCGCATGGGCTCCTCCCAACGCTTGGCACATCAGCCCACCTATGGTACATTGAAACGTTCAGCCTCAGATGCTTCCAGCTCGGCGAGATCCAATGTTGATGATGAATTGGCTGAGATAATGCATGATTTCAAAAATAATGTCTTATCCATACGAGAAGTAGAGGTTTTGGTAGAGAAATGGAAACATCGCAATGATGTACAACAAAGTTTCCGTGAGAAGCAAGAACAACTTGATCAAATGAGAAGAGAATATGAACGTATACAGGATCAGGTTAGATCCCATCTAAAGAGAGATACACCTTTTGATAAGTTCAAGAAATTATTCTCGCGACACAAGTCCACCTCAAATTTACATCATGAAAAATCATGTGCGGATAGTGTGCTAGATGAAACCAAATCATCCATTACCACATCTTCAAGTTTCAAGTCATCAGCTAGACCCATCAGCTCATTGAGTTTACAATCAGTATCTTCATCATCCTCCTCGGGACGTTTAAGCACGGGCAGTAATTGTAGCGGCACTTCGTTGGGTGATTCCGGCACTCATTCAGATCATGAGGAAAGACGTTTCGGTTGTCGTTTAGGTTCTCCCGGTTCATTGATGGACAATTATTTAGTACCTCCACCACCCAGACCCATCTTTACACCCAATTCCACACCCGGCGATGAACGACATCAAATCACTTTCCCCTCACCCATGTCTTCGTGTACAAGACTCAATACTCCCACTAGTCCCACCAGCTCGGAACACTATCAAATGTTCCCCTCTAACATACCCGTATATAACAGTCAGAATTTATCCTCCTCCAATAGTAATAATTATTTGAACACCATTATGGAAGCTAAACAGGAACAAGAGCACAATTATCAAAATGGTGTTACTTTGCAGACAATTAAATTGAATGAAAGATCCAATATCATCTATGGAAAGCTAACAAAAGCTACACCAAATTGTTCATCTTTTAAGCCCAAACAGACATCCTTGGTTCAAGCACAAGCAGCTAGTGTGGAGACCCAAGCGGAAGTTTATCAAAATGTGGGCAATAATTTAGAGGCAACAGCTGTTAAATTGGAAGAAGAGAAAAGAGAAGAACAGGAGTCGGCAGTAGGAGGTGATGATCATAATTATATGAATTGTTAGAGAGGCAGAGAGAGAGGGAGCTAATATAAGTATGTTTATGTATGTGGTAAAGATCCACATCAAGTGAGAGCCTAATAGAGTAAGAGGCAGTTGTTATATAACAACTCTCTCACTCTCTCTCTTTTATAAGAGTATAATTTTATTTAAAAAAATTAATAATTGTAAAGAAGTTGTTAAACTTAAAATTACCTCTAAAAGAGTTTCTTTTTTTAAGTTTTACAAAATCAGCATAGTTTTTAAAAAGGGAAAAATATGATCTTTTTTAGTATTTTAAATATGTTTTATTATTATTTTTAAATAAATATTTTAATTATTAATAATTTTTCTTAAAAAAAAAATCAACAAAAAATGAGTAGATGCTAGTTAAAAAAAAGTTTTTAAAGTTTCAATAAAAAATTTGAAGACTGTAGTTATAAAAATAATATATTTTAAAATGAAATATATAAGTTTAAATGTAAATTTTTGTTTTTTTTTTATTATTATATATATATTTTTAATAACATTTTATGCAACACGGCACACAACCAAACACATATTAAACATATCATTGATTAATTTTTACATAAATTTATTGAATTTGTTTTTTTTTTCTCAACAAAAAGCAAACGAACAAACCAACGAATTATGTAATTTCTTAAGAATTTTTTTATTGAAAGAAATTATTTAACGATTTTTTTAATTGCAAATTACTATTGCATGCTGTATTCATTAATTTGTATTATAATTTTTCGTATTTTTATAAAATTTTTCTTTTAAGTTATTATTGTTAAGCAAATAAATTCTTTAAAGAATTAAAAAATATATAAACAGATAAACATTTACAAACAAACAAATAAATCTAATTTTATATATTAAATTTTAAATTTATATGCTCAAACGTATTACCATTTATATATAAAAAATATTTTTAAGTTGAAAAATTAAAAAAAAAAATAAATAAAAATATTATATTGTTTAAAACCACTACAAAAACATTTACGAAATTTTATTTAAATTATTTTGAAAAAAAAATGTATGTAAACTTGCAATAGTGTATTATGAAGATTGTTTCATTACATTTATGAAAAATGTTCATGGCAAGCATGAAATACATTCATTAGCAGAAAATTTTAAAAATAGTTATTGAAAAACCAAAAAGGACCATTAAAGAAAATTCAAAAAGTACCAGTTAAAGAACGAAAAAGCACCAGAAAATATATATTTTTTTATTTTTAATCACTCAAGACCCTGGATGCATAGTTTTATGTTTCTAAATTCAATACAATAGAAAACTCAAAGAAGAACCAGTTAAGGAACAAATAAAAAAACAAAATATTCCCTTTTACAGGTTTTCAGACACTCTGGGCTCTCACTATTTGGTTAATTTCATGTTTCTGGCTTCAATGTTATAAAAAATTAAAAAGTACCAGTTAATGAACGAAAAAGTACCAAAAGGTCAACTTTTATAGATTCTTATTAAATCAGATCTCTGCATGCTTAATAGCATGTTTTAAAAAGTCTAATTTTTAGGTTCTCATTTACTTCGGTCATTACATGTTACATGGAAAACTCAGAAAGTACTTATCAAAGAACGAAAAAAAGTACCAAAAATTCTCATTTTTATAGTTTTTTAATAACTACATGTTTTATATACTACACATTATGTTTCTAAAATCAGTTTAAAAGCAACTCAAAAAGTTCCTGCTGAAAACAAAAAACTATCAAAAAATAGAATTTTGTGTCGGACTACCTAGTTCTAAACCCATTAACAATTTTTGTGCCACTTTCTTAAATTCTATTAAAAATAACTCAATGTGTTTGAATAACATCATTTTTCCCACATTTTTCCCTTTTTGGTACTTTTTTCTCCCCATTGAAGTAATACTGAGGGTTTTATGAAAAAAGTAAAAAAATAGTAAAGTTTTTACCCCTAAAACGTCAGAATATCCAAAAAGTAATACTTTTTTCGGATAAGTAAGAAAAGAGTCATCTTTATTGATGAATTTAGAACCAAAATTTCCTTTAGACATAATGATGAGTGCACTATCTTACAAACTGATAAAGAGGAATCAAATTGGCTTAGATACTATCAGCTATCTAACAGAGATATTAGAATCGATAGTGATGGTCAAACCGCTATTTAATCGGCGAGACATTTAACAATTATCCTTATTTTTGGTCAAGGAGACTTAACCGCCAACAATATTGCTGATACTTTAGGGGAAGTTGATAAAAGAATGTTTATTCTGGACATAGACCAGTTTTATGGTTTCTTGGGTGTACATTAAGCATGTATATTTGTTTTTGAAAAAGGATAATGCTCATCTCTGCCTTTACGTTTGTCTTCTTCATCCACTTTTTTCTAATCTTCTACCTTCTCTTCTATATTTCTCTCTCTTACTATATTTTCTCATAGACAATACAAAGGGACCAATAGGACCCAAGTAAAGCTGTAAGCAGCAGGGATGGAAACAGAGATTTTGTTTCTGGTAAGGTTAGGTTGATAAGAGGATGTGTACTAAATCACACACAATCGGGCCTGTTGTGCGCTCCTTATCATGAAAGAAAGGAACTTTATGAATTACTTTTCAGTGTTCAGAATCTCAGTTTCCTGAACGTTATTCCTAAGAATCTTCCAATCAGTGTTAGTAAGGAATGAATAACATCACTTCCAAGATACTTGGATCTAACTTCGACGAATGCCTGGCAGTGGCAAAGAAAGTTTCACTGTCCTCTCTTGCTCATTTGGAGGAGATTTTTCGACTTGCTCTCATCAGGGCCACCCCATAGGATTTTCGTGGTTGTACCCAGTGTTTCATTATTTCAAGAGGTCTTATGGGATTCTCTCACCCATAATTTTAGTTTAGCTTTTGTTGTGTCGAATGGTTTTGCGTTTGTCAGGTTAACTGACACGATCTCCCTTCCCGACTACTCCCGAGTAGGCTGGTAACCATATGATGTGAACCTTACCTCTGGGAGAGTATTCAGTTAAAGCGATAATCGGATATTGAGATTGTAGCCCTGAAAGTACCAAATAAGACTCGGGAGTATCACGGTACTTTTGCACATCAAATAGTATCAAAAAAAGTACCATCATACCAATTTTGCCATCCGTGCCTGTCAGATTATTTATTAAGTGAACGACGGAGAGCTTTAAACTGTGTTTGTATCTTCTCTAGTTACGGAGATATTAGGTAACAGGATAAAGCGGTTCTTACCCTTCTTGACCCCTAAACATTCAAATTTCCAAAAATCTACTTCGTGACGGATCAATCTCCCAAAAATCATTTAAATCAAATTGATATCATTCAGACGAATGATATACATTTTTCAAAAATTTTGTGTAACATAAATATATATTTGTCAGATAGGGAATTGGTGTTGATGTGACACTATGACGAATTTAAAAATTCTATAGCTTTTAGAAATCTTGATTTATCATCCATAAAATGTCCTTATATAGGGGCAAGTTTAAGTTATAAAAATAAAATGCTTAAGGACAAAGGTTATGAGATCTAAAACAAAATGATTATTTTCCATAAGCATAACGAGTAATACTCGTTTAAACGATTAATACATATTAAAAAAGTAAATATATACATCTGCATATTTGCTTAAATCCCCACATAAAAACAAACACACATATGTATGTATATTTGTGTAAACATTGAATACAATACATAAACCGGCATTACTATTTACTATTTTATCTGAATTATATATCTAAATATAATAGGAAACATATCTACACACATACATTGATATTTATAACATATAGAGATAATCGTTCATAAAGCTCTTCTTTTGTATTCAATATTTGTCAAAGTCACACATGCATACAAAATAAATAGTATTTGAATATAGATATGTATATGTATATACGAAAAAAATATTAAACCATTTTATTTGAAACCTTTTACTACTACTAGTTTACTTTTTATTATGTACATATTCCTTTTTCTCAGCTGATTTTATTTTTTCATATAATTTATTCTTTTATTTTTTCTTTTCAAACGGAAAAGTTTCGTTCTACTTCTATTTGGTTTCCGGTTGCATTACAGCTGTTTTTCTTTTCATTGTATTTATTTCAACGTAAAAGTACTTGTGCCTGAATATATACATGTGTGTGCGAGAGTAGAAAAAGTGTGAGTATCTTTGTTAAATACCAAATAGATAAAGACATTACGGAGCATGTGTGACAAAAACATTCTCAACAAATTGTTTCTAATGGCAGGCAGGAGAGAGAAAGATATTATTTTAAAAAAGAGAACAAGATTATTATTAAAATAGAGTTTCCAACAAGAAAAAAATCATAAAAAAATTTAAAATTTAAATATTTTTCTAAAGAAAAGTCTTTTTTAGAGGACCATATATGTAGGATAGAGATTTTCGCTCTGATGCATTTGCGTCAAGTGTTATCGCTGTACTCGTACTTTTAAGGCAGTAGTGAGTGTTAATGTAATTTTTTGAAGGGGACCTTATTAGAATTAGGAGGTTTAGATTGGGTCAATTACATATGTACCGATCCTTTTTTTACGGGACATTATATCGCGGGTAGGATCATTAATAGGCCGATTCTTACAAAATTTTCAAAAAAAAAAAAATGTTTCAATAATACATGTTAATGTCGAATTTCACCGCTTTAGATGATTCTTTTAGTTATGGACCTTATATGACGGGTAATATCAATTATGGACCGATCCTTATAAAACTTACAAATAGATTTGGGTTCCTATACTTAAAAATTTTTTACATTTACTGATTGTAGTTTACTAAAAATTGTATGCCCAATTTAACCACTATATATGATACATGGAACCGTTGTGAGTAACTTCTATGGGGCTAGTCGAAATCGTGGACAATACAAACTTAAAACTTCTCTACAAAATTTAAAATCTCTAGCTGTTCCCGTTTGGACGTTATCGTGTTTTCAACAGACGGACGGACGGACACACGGACGAATGGACATGAGTCGATTAATCCATTAACACGACTAGCCCCATAGAAAGTACTCACAACGGTTCCATGAATCATATATAGTGGTTAAATTGGGCATACAATTTTTAGTAAACTACAATCAGTAAATGTAAAAAATTTGTCTGTCGGTTCATGTGTAGACCGCAGGCATCTTTATGGTTCAAATTGATGTTTTCTACTTAAAATCAACAAAATTCGTCCACAATTAAAAGAGATATAAGCAAAAATCTGACACAACCTCCGAAATTTTTTCTCAAAACTAATATAAAAAATCCCATATTAAGGAATTTTTCAAAACACTTTTGGGAATTGCGGGATTATTGATAACAAATTTCAAAATTTCTTTTTATTTTCAGATTTTTTTTAGTAAAATTTATGTAAAATTTGTAAATATATTTTAAATACAAATTTCCTTGTAATGGCTCGTATTGGACATGTGACGTATACTTGTTATTAAGTATACGTCACGTAGTCAATTCTATTATGAGACTTTAAATGATTCTTTCCCACTTAATTTTACATGTGAAATAAAAATGTACATAACAATTAAAGGAAAAAACTTTCAACTTTCTTTAATAAAATTTGTAAAACTTACCCAGCAATCTTTTGAGACAAAGATCAGCAGACTTTTCAATTAAATAATCTCAAATATTTATTAAAAGAAAAACCTAAAACACCCTTTACCCTTATTTTCTCATAATATTTCCCACACAAAAGGAAAATATTTAAAAATGAGAGCTTTAGTTAGAGTTAAATATATGGCTCTTGAAAATGAATAAACAACCCTTTCTGTGGAAGAAAGAAACAACCAAAACAAAAACAAATAGAAATAGAAACTGAAAGCAATAACAAAAAAGGAATATAACGGCAACAACAACAACAATTGCCTATACTGTAGTCAATGAAAAAGCTTTTTTAAATGAACAACAAGAATACCAAAGAGGCAAGGAGAAGGTTGGGCAAGAAAAAAAAACATAAAAAGCTCTTAAGCCGAATAAAACGAAGCGAACAAGTGTGTGTAGACAGGATACATTTTCAGTCTTAAAAGTAAATTTATAGGAATAACAACCCAAAGACGGGAGAATAAAAAAACCAAAAAAAAAAGAACAAACGCAATATTTATTATAACGAGGAAATTTTAAATTTTGACAAAATAAAATAATTGTGAAAAACTTTAAAAAGAAGCCAATAAAACATACAGCTTTATAGTTTGTTCGAACAGAAAAAGAAATAAAAGTTTTAAACTTCAATAGAAATTATTTAAAATAAAAAATAAAGAAAAAATTTAAAAAAAAATACCAAAAAGATGGTAGAGAAAATTAAATAATGAAAAAATGCATATAAAATGAAATAAAATATTTATTTCTTTATTAGATATAACATATACATTTACAAAAACTAAAACACATATACACACGTACATATGTATACATACACTTTTATAAAAGTGCAGTCGTGCTTAAACAAAAAAAAAAAAAACTTAAACATGCACCCAAACCCATATTGTAACTGACAAGTCAAAGAAACGCAACAACAAAACAAATCAAAACAAAGAGAATTTTGCACAAAAGAGAAAGAGACAAATAAAAGAAGCACAGACACACAAAAACAACAATAAAAATGCACAAATACAAATGTAACGCATAATAAATATATGCAGAAGACTCTCAAGTTGGCAAAAGTAAAAGTCGCTTTTACGTTGTGTTGCAAAAGAACAAAAAAGAAGCCAACAACTTTACAACTGCAACAAAAACAATAGTCAAGACTAGAAAAAATAAACTAATCACAACAGAAAGCAGCAACAACAGCAACAAGGAGTGACATCCTTGCACAAGTTCTTTTTAGTTATTTTGCGTATTTCTCGTACTCACTCACTCGCTCTCACTCTCTCTCTCTCTCTCTATCTGTCCTGCTTAACATATAATGTATCTCTGTTTCTTTGTTTGTTTTTGTTTTCTTTTCAACTTTGTTACCGTTATTTCCATACGTTTCTGTTTCCGCTGCGTTTGTATGAGTGCGTAAATTTCTAATATTTCTTTGTGCTTTGTTTCATTCTCATCTTTTAGAAAAATGAAAAAGACCTAAAACTACTTAAAAGGTTGTCATTAAAAGGACTGTTAATTAATTGATAAATTTTTAATAAATGTAAAACATGCAGTGCAGTTTGTGTATCTCACAGAATTTCTCACTATATTTGCTTAAATTTCTTATACATATGTATTTGTTTGTGTGTTGGTGTATATTTGTTTTGTTGAAAAGTGAAAATCTTTCAAAAGTTTAATCATGTCTTAAGGGAAGAATACTTTGATAAAAATTTCAATCTCAAAGGAAAATCATAAACTTAGCTACTAGATAAATAAATTTTAGCGGTTTTAATGTTATTTTTAAGAGCATTTACATAAGAAGTGAAATTAAAAAAAATTATAGAAATAATCGAAATTTTCTAAAAAAAAATTACGCTAAATATCTCTGCATTGACTTGTATTCAAACGGCAGTTTGAAAACTCCAGTTTCAAAATTTTAGCAGTTTTGTTAAGCAAATTTTAAGAAAATCTCCATATGACCTATGAACAATAAAGTAGAAAATAAAATAGTCAAGAAATCAGATCGATGAATTTCACATATTAGCGATACCTGTATTTTGAAATTTGAGGATTCGGAGAAAACTATTTTTTTGTTAAAATGTTTGAACAACGTTTTTCCAAGGAAGCGAAAAAGAAATAGAATTAACTTCATGGAAGTTCTGAAAAAGACCTGCAGAAGTGATGATTTTAACATAGGCTTGTTATTTTTATTTAATTCCAAATTTACTACTTCTGAAGTAATTTTTATGTTAATTTCTTGTAAGTTATTTGGAAGTGAAATTGTAATTTAATATAATATAACTAATTTCACTTAAATAATTTTAATTTTAAATGCATGTATAGTCGGATATATGATACCCTACACCAGACAGTATGTTAAAAATGTTGATTATTTTTAAACAAATTAAACATTTGATTTGTTTTTTAACTTAATTCCGGAATATTCTTACTTATTGTTGACAAAAATAGGTATTTTCTACATTCGCCTCATAGGAGTGTAGGGTCCTAACCTTGTAAATGTTGATAGAGGAATTTAGGTCTACTTCAAAGTTATTTATTCAGGATTTTATCGTGTTATTAGTGTTTATAAGTGAATTTTGACCTTTAAGTCATTTTCTATTGGGGCTAAGGCCAAGTAAGGCCCGATCATTACAAAAATCAGTAGTGTCATTTAAAGTTTTATAAAACTTAGTTCTATCTTCCTTTGTTGACTTAATAGAAAATTTTTCTTAATTGTGAGCCCAAAGGCCCTATTCGGGGCCTTTCGATTTCAACCATTTTCAATAGCATTCGTCCTTAGACCAAAAGAAGAGTATGTTCCAAATTTCATCAAAATATCTTGAAAATTTCGACCTGTAGCGTGTGCACAAGGTTTACATGGACATACATACACAGAGACAGGCAGACAGACAGAGAGACAGACGGACAAACAGACAGACGGACAGACGGATATAGATAAATCGACTCAATATTTTTGGTAGTTACAAACATTAGCACAAACACATAATAGCCTCCGCACTATAGTGGTTAAAAATGTAAGAATAAAAAAATTTATATAGTATTGCAAAAGAATAGTATTATTTAAGCTTCTTCGGAAGTCATTAAACATCACTTCCGCAGAAGTTAAAAAAAAACACTTAGTGCTACATTTGTAGTAATAAATGTTATTCTTTGCTGGAAGAGTTCTGTGTTTATAATGAAATTGATTTAACCCTTAAACGTAAAAATATTTCTATAAATGTATAACTTGTCCGTAATATATGAACAAAATATTCGATGCGATTTTCTTTAAAAAAGTGTAATATTTAGGTAGTATCGTTTTAAACAGCTTCCAATAAAGAAAATAATATTTTACAGACTTCTATAGAATATTATCTTCTTAATGAAAGAGTATTGTTCATAAATAAGTCCTCATATACAGTTTTTTTTAGAAAAGCGTAAATTTTTTTGTGCAAATGTGTTTTCTTTAGGCTGATGTCAGTGTACGTGCTAGAAGCGTTATTTTATATGTATTTGCCAAAAATATGTCAGAGTTAAAGCGGAGCTTGATTTGATTATGTGCTACAAGACAGGTTATGTTATGGTTTGCAGCATGTTAAAGCCTATATTTTTACACCCTTCACTTCGTGAGAAGGGTATATACATATAAGTTTGTTATTTCGTTTGTAATTTCTATAATATAATTTTCCGACCCTATAAAGTAT